>NC_047031.1:22213874-22473479 GCF_902652985.1 Pecten maximus | reverse complement strand
TGAACACTGCCCGTGTATTATGATCTCTAGGGTTACAGCCAATTTCTTTGGGGGCTGTCTCATTAAAGGACTCATTAATTGCATCGTTGCCGTTGTTCGTAAGCGTCGTGTCACATGTGGAAAGAGACCGGTCCTTGTAAGACATGACATTACGTATATCGGACAAACCCATATTGCCGTCAATATAGTGAAATAGTATATAAATATCATCCACAAATTTATCAATTGCTGTAGTATTTCCCACGTTTCTTCTTCTAACAAGTTCACCACGAGGTGTCTCGGGTCGATTGACTATGGCGATATCGTACAGCGATTGTCGTATACATGCTAGGTCTTCGGACTTGCTTTTGTATATTGATTTAACTTTTTCTTTAAATGCGTTTCTATCAAGAATTCCTAATCATCATTGAGTGAATTACACCAATTACATTTGTTTATAATAGTACGAGGCAAGATAATAGACTAATGTTATCCAATCCCTCCAAGCCCCCCCCCCCCCCCCCCAAAAAAAAAATTGAAATTTAGACTCACTTTTCACTGTCGTCTCCTTCCTCCATTTTTGTTGTCATATAGCAGCTCTTCTTTTTGTAGTATTTCCTATGGTGAATTATATTTATTGAGCAACAATTTGTTCAGGTTAGCTTTTTAGATAATTATTAATTATTAATAGTTCTTAATGCTTTTTAAGTAAAAGGTTGAACTGTATTCACTATAGAAAAGACGCAAAAGTCTATATTGAAATTTGAAAATCAATATTCAATTTTATAAAAGGGAACATACTTCTCAACTAAGTGATTCATTGCTGCATTTAAGTGATTAAACCCTTTAATGTCAGACATATATTTCAGTATATTAATAGTACATATCAATTAACAATTGAATGATGAACAATACCGTTACGGTTATGATGTACAAAAAAATGTGAAGGAATTTTAACATACAAATTTTGGTAAACGTTGAATTTCCCATCTTTGGGTTCCATTAATCTTTAATGATTTACATATCTATCACAGCCAACATAACAACCTTATCAATTGCTTGGCCATATAGAAAATAATTAATGGTTACCACTGAATAGAAATAAGCTTTCAGATTAAAAATGGAAATATATGAATTTGTCTCATTGAATAAAATGTTAGATTTTAATGTTTTGGTTGTCTTAATGTTAATATTTTGTATCAGAATGATATTTTTATTTGATAAATACATTGAATTAGTGACTCTACGACGTACAATAAAGTTCCTTTCAAATCGAACGAACAAGTTATAGTGTTTTCGAGTCAATCGATATAACAAGTAATTCGCCATTAACAGGTGTACTATATTACTAATGTAACAAGAGGCCAAGGGCCACGTAGTTCTCTTGGCATGGTATTGTTATTCTATTTATTGTTGTCAATTTTCTTGCATTTAGTAATTATAATTTGTTTGTCAGAACCAAGATCTCAACTGTAAATGTTCTTTTACAGTGCAGCTCTTACGACTTTCTCAGCTAAAATATCAAATTTCCGCTCAGTTGGCAACCGTAAATCAACAATCAACCGAACATCAATCAATCTGTAACAATTAATAGTTGATCACCAACGAATGATCTGTTTTGAACAATTGCTAAAAAGGTTATTATGATGTATCATAGCATTATCTTGTGAATTATATGCGCACTATAGTCTTACGTTGAAATTTCCGATGGCAAACAAGAGTCTTATAACCTCATACCATTTATAATTATTTATATTTCTATAGCTATCGTCATCCGAATGATGTTAATGTTGTCAATATGTTTGTAAATGTTTGTACGTTATAAACTATAGTTATAGTGGACATTTTGAGTATCTGCATATTTACATTTGAGGGAATTAAAATTATTCAAATTACGTTCATATTTACTACTTTAATAGAAAAGAAATTTTAGTCATAGACCTTATCAGATAGCGAGGAACAACAGTCAAAACGACCCCTATTTGAGCTTGAGCAATGCGTACGATCCTAATTGTGGTTGATAAGGGAGAAATAGTAAGGCCGTGTATACATGTGTACAACGTTTAACCCAACGGTGCCAAGTAGGGTGTATAGCTTACAATATACATGTACATACACTGGTATACATGTGCTTCACCGTTGTTTCTAAAAATAGACATTAAAACTTAAATTTTCTTAAATTAAAAAAATTCCAGTTGATATCGAATAATTGTTATTGATATCAACACAACAACTACACAATACATATTATCTGGTATCACAACATACAGCCATGAATGAACAGTTAGGCTAAAAATCTGTTAACAAGGTGCAAAACAGCATTTTTTTCGACCGATGGCTATAGTTCTCGGGGCTATAAATAGCCGCAGATAACTAATAATAAAAGACCAAGGGCCACGTAGTTCTCTGGGCATGGTATTATTATTATATTCATTGTTGTCAATTTTCTTGCATTTGTCAGAACCAACATCTCAACTGTAAATGATCTTTTACAGTGCAGCTCTTACGACTTTCTCAGCTAAAATGTCAAACTTTTCGCTCAGTCGGCAACCGTAAATCAACAATCAACCGAACATCAATCAATCTGTAACTGAATAATCGATTAAATCATATCATCAATCAAAAATCGATAACTGAAGAAAATCAATAATTGATCACCAACGAATAATCTGTTTTGAACAGTTGCTAAAAAGTTTATGATGATGTATCACAGTATCATACATTACAATCTAAAATTAGTTTCCGATGACCATTTATGATTTTTTTTTTATTTCTATAGCTGTCGTCGTCCGAACTATGTTAACGTTGTCAATATTTGTACGTTATAAACTATAGTTATAGTTGACATTTTGAGTATCCGCATGTTTACATTTGAGGGAATTAAAATTATTCAAATTACGTTCATATTTACTACTTTCATATAGAAAAGAAATTTAGTCATAGACCTTATCAGAAAGCGAGGAATAATAGTCAAAACGACCCCTATTTGAGCTTGCGCACTGCGTACGATCCTAATTGTGGTTGATACGGGAGTATAGTAAGGCCGTGTATACATGTGTACAGGTACCTAGTAGGAGGTATAGCTTACATGGTGTTGGCTGTGGTGTATATATACGTGTACATACAATGGTATAAATGTGCTTTGTTACTAAATATAGACATTAAAAACTCAATTTTCTTAAATTCAAAGAATTTCAGTTGATATCGAATATTCGTAAAGCTATCAACACAACAACTTCACAATACCTATTATCTTGCATCACAACATACAGCCATGAATGCACAGTTTGGCTAAAATTATAATTTAATACATTATGACTGGGGAAAAACTAAACAAAAATAAAATATTCGCCTCCGGTAACTTAAAGATCAAGGACTATTTAGACTTGTTTCCTACTTCCAAACCACAATTAAGCTTTACAATTTATACAGTCAAGAAACAGTATACAGCATGTAAATTTGTTGCGATATTTGTTTTTGATCCAAAATATCAAAATAGAAATATAATCTTCAAGAATATGTTTTATGGAGAAATAACTGTAAAATGTGATAAATACCTTGATAAAATGTCTCCTTGCAAATCGTGAAAACAGTTTATGGAATTTCCAAGTCAATCAATGTACCCAGGAAGGGATCATTACCGGGTGCGTTATGACTACTTAACACAATGCACTGTGTATATACAGGATTTCTATCGAGCTTCATTGTATATATACGATCACGGATAATCTGACTGTACTTTTTTATATTCGAGATACTTGATTTTATTTTTTTAAAGAGAATAACAACATTTCGAATTCATAATTTTAATTCACAAAAATAATAAAAGAACTGTTTTAAACAGCAGCATAGCTCTCATATATGAAATACATCATGCGAGCAACAATATATATTATCTTATAATATTCCATTATGTATATATAATGCTAATGACTTCATACGAATATAGTATTAAAATAGAACAACAAACCATTAGATAGTCTAGTATATAACATATAATTTATCTGTTTTGGGCCCTTTACAATATGGTATGGTATATTGAACAATCATTATAAAAGTTGAATGAATGAGTTATACAATCAACTAATTGTTTAATGAGTCCACTGGTATGAGGGTATTACTTGTCAGGCACTGTTCTTTGTTGTTGTTTGAACTGAGTTTACGATGGTGTGGCAGATATGCTAAATAAAAACTTTAACACACTTTGCAACTTTTACTTATCACGTCTTGTGTCCAATAAATACGTTTTTATCACTGATTTTTTGTACCAAAGTGACGACCTAATTAATGAGAATATTTCCAATGCCAAAATACTTACAATGCATAGTATTTTCTATACAGCAGCATATAATACATTTCAATGATCTGAAATAAGTTTCCACATTCAAAATATCTACCTGAATAAAATAACTTAACCTATCGAATAAAATTAACTATTTTTTATTCTTTTATTAAATAAGTTTCGATATATTCGAGCGCTGGAGTGAGACATATTTTAGCAAAAATGTTTCCCCCTTTGTTACCTCAAATTTTAACTGAACAACCGATATTATCATAGTTACTAGAGCGTGAAACGTACAGCTCGTATTGTAAACTAGCAATAGAGATTACGGATTCAGTAGATCACATGATCGTTACATACAACTGTATAAACCTATAGACACGAAAAACAAAACAAAAAATGAACAAATCCTAAGTCACTGATAAAGAAAGATTTGGGCTTATTTATTCCGTTGTAGCTCAAGTAATATCCTAATGGAAATGGAATACATCATGTTTATTTATTATCGAGATCTTGAAAATTATCACAAAGATAAACATATTGTACCAGATTATATAATTCATTAAAAATATGACAAAATGCGATAAATACCTTGAAGGAGTGTTTCTCTGATGTACAGTGAAGTCCCTTTAAAAGCGAAAGAACAATTTATGGAATTCCCGAGTTACTATATATAACCAATATGGGGCCATTCACGGGTGTCATATAACTAATGTAAAATACCATCGTAAAAACGAAACCGAAATTCTTTCTCCCGAATCGATAAAACAAGGGCAGATATGGAAATCAAATACAGATTTGTATAAGACTATTAAAAGTAAAGGGGGAGTAAGAACAAGGGCTTTCGGAGGATAAGCTTCATTTACGTCATCATTGACACCTGTCATACAAATCTAGCTTAATTCCCGCTTTAAATTCTACCATGCATCAGTTGTGCGAATAATTTGCCATCATCAATTTATTGTGTCCTCTAGGCGAGGTGGGGGTCGTGTCAAATGGATTTTGCTCGACTTCTTATTAAGTAACCACGACAAAGTCGAGTGAATTATGTATAATCAATAAGTGGTTTACAGAAAATTACTGAGTCAGACATGTATTTCAATGCCCAAAGGACAACTATCAGAATATCATTTTACAATGCAAAGTTTTCTCATTTTTCCATACCTTTTCAAACTTTTCTCTATACGTATCTAATTTCATTTTTAACCAACGCATTTATATTAAGAGAGCTACGAAGACAACGCATTTATATATATTGCTTGATTATTTATATCATGGGCCATCGGTCACTTTCGTTACCTCAGTTTCACATATTAACAAAATTTCTCCAAATTCAATGGAATTTTCTATTTAAGTGTATTTTATCACTCCAAACTATTTCAAGATATCCAGGTTTTGTTGGATGGATATCCGGTGTTAATTTCAGATCAAATATCCAGGAAATGTTCCACTGCCTCTGATTTGTTGAAGTCATATCCAGTCATAACTATTGTTCTTTTTGATGCAAAATTAAACGTGTTTTTTTAATAAAATGATTAGCCGAAACTTCATCATTCTAAGATTTCGATAAAAATTGCTATAAATTATACAACTTCAGTTTCATGCTTGAACCAAATGGTCGCAAATCGAGTTTTAGATATATTTTTTGACACGACGAACACTTTTGCGATATAAAGGATTTGGATTATAGTGGTATTTTTGGGGGTTTGTAGTGAATCCAGTTGCAGCTAATGCATGTTATCTATTTGAAATGTCACATGCAAAGAAATATCTAATAAAAGCACAGAATACATATATATATATTATTTACAATAACTATTAATATTGTATAAATGTTCACAAATACGTCTGGGAAAAACATTTTTTACTCATGTAATCACACTTTATTGCAAAAAAAGTGCTGCCTTTCAAGCAGAAAATCCGACCACCTTCGAATACAGGTTATACGTGTACATATACTTAAAAGGCAGGTTATACTACCAAACCTCCAGTGGAAGGGAAATAACCGTTACTTTTGCCATTAGTTTTGATGATGACATTTTCGTGTTGTCTGGTCAAGCGGATTGTCTGGTAACACGGGGATACCTGGTCAAGCGTGCTATCTGGTCAAGTGGACTATATGGTCAAGCAGACTATGTGTGTTTTATTTTACATATATTTGTACAAATGCGTACTACGTGTTTTCTATTTCCAAGTGTACATGCGGATGCTAGATACATGTACATAACCAGGTGTGTATCTTAAATAAATATTATCTAAACAACCCATCAATTATTTTGTGTGTCTACTGTCCACGATATGAATATATATTTTTTAAGAACCCCGAATTAGATCATGCTGTTTGTGAACATCTAAATTAATAGACTACCAGAAATAAGTGCTCTTCTTTTTTTCTTTTGTCTTTGTTAATTTCTTTTTATTTCGCATTTTCTGCGTCATCTCTGTCTCCAACTTTAAGAACCAAAGAAATTGTGCACGTGGAATTTTGCGTTTGACCAGAAAACAAAATGACCGACAGGCGGTCATCGTGTGATTGTAATAGCTGAAGCATGCTATCGCTTTTTCTTTAGAAACACTGAGAGCCTATTTTCGAGTTTTATAAGTTCCCATTGGTGTCAACAACTGTTCATTATTTTTTTTTAATTTGATGAAAGAACTCAGTCATGATATGTAGTAATATATTTGGGTTTTTTATTACATATATTTGTATTTACCAACAGCGGACATTTTGAATTTTGACAGTGGAAGTTTGTTATCGCTTTTTGTTGTTTTCCCTAAAGTTAGTCTCTCTCTCTCTCTCTCTCTCTCTCTCTCTCTCTCTCTGATTTCATTTGTAGGATCTCTTTGTTAACCAATGACTGACTGAAAGGAAAAGAATAAAAAAAGAAAAATAGAGAAAAGATTAGTTAACATAAATAAATACATATCGTTCAACGGTGGGCGTCAAGATCCATCTGCAATCGCTTGTCCTATATAATATATCTGAGGACCGCCTCGGGGTTTCCTTCATAACTCATGACTTTCATTGTTTAATGCTAATCACTTGTATCAAAGAAACATATTTGCTCTGAATACCACTCTTTTTCTTTAATTGAATCCTTATGAATTATAAATCATTCGGTCGGCCGAGGCAGAGAGACAAAAGAAAATTCAATCGTGATATACAAAACTAAATCAGTTTCTAAAATATGTTATAATTAAGTTTACGCTTTACGTTCATAAAACAAATTGGCAGGAATAAAGTATGAATCTAATATCACTGTGATCTGAATTATCATGATACTAATACCATAGAAAACTCGTTTCCATTAGGTCTTAGGACTTTAGGTCCGTTACAACTAATTACTTTATAACTGTTGTTAGACAAACGCTCAATCGCTAGTTTGAAGTACAAAACTTTGGATAGGTTTAATGGCATATAAGAGCACACCGGTACTCGAAAAATAGCAACCATGTTGTTTACAGGGGAGGGGATACTCACATCTTTGTAATCCCCGTGTTTTACACATATACAGTCACTTTCAATAGCAGTATTTTGTTGTTTGGTTTGTCCAAACCAAGTTGTTTCTTATAATTATAGTATCCATTCCATACGTTAGTTATTCAAGAACATGGCTTTAAATCTCATAGCTTTATTCGGCTTAGCAGCAGCTGATTGGCTGTATTAAAGGAGGATACATTCTATGTAATGAAGTACACACTCAATTAATATAACAACAAAATATTAATCTAACAATAGAAATATAATTTAATAAGTAAATCCGAAATCACCATGAACAGATAAAGATATATACTGATCATTCAGCTGCGACATGTAAATTGCATTTTGGATGATGCCTCACAAATACATCCAAATGTTAAAGTCGTCCAATGGTGTACTGTCTCCCACTACCCGACTGTATTAACGAAAAACACTGGAGACAATTTCTACTACAAAACTTACACGGTGTCGTTATGTATATCATTGAAATTTTCGTAACATAAGTATATAGGTTACGTTTGTATGTGTAGAGAAATATCATCAAGGAAGGTTTTAAGCAATATTGCATTGCATATAAACCGTAAGATCACATTGTTAATTTCCGTACTGCTCATTATATTAATATCATTTACATAAGGTAAACATGAAGCGAACATACCTGTATATATGATCCAGGAACCGTTAAAAGGTAAACGTGCTATATTTCACTGAATTAAGTTAGCTTCAACTTAGATACAAAAGCAAAAGCGCTCTAAGTTGATACAACGCGTAAAAAAAGACATCAATTTGCATTAGCTTTATAGAAATTGATTGAATAACTAAGAGAATAGATAGTTGATTAATGAGAGGCGAGCTTTATAGATGTTCCTCGTATTATTTATCATTTTCCAATTTTACAGTTTTCATTAGAAGCTCAATATTTTGGAGGAGGTAAGAGGGTAAAGTGAAGTAATATTCTGGTATTGTATATAAACCATAGTCGATTCAATTTACCACAATAACGTTTTTGGTCGGAGATTTAGCGTCTTGAAAACTTTTGGTATTGAATGGAGAAAGACAACAACCATTTTTGTTTTCATTCTAACATAATTACTTCTTGTCGGTGATACTGCATATCTAAGATAACTTCATAAACAGCTTTGTTGTCCGACTCAGGTCGATATGCCCACCATGGTGGTTATAAGCATTAATCTGGATGTCTTATTATGTTTCTGTTTGTTAATATGGTTAAAGGTGTCCAGCATTCATGTACCTATCACTCATATCATAGCCTCGGGCTTAGTTTGGGCTGTATCTGGAGACCGACTGCCCTGGTTTAACAAGACTTTACTTAATAAGATAATTTACGTTAATTTCCTTTTTATTATTAGTGATAAACGACATCTAATAGTTTTAGAATTTGTAAAAAATTATAACGCAGCAGTAGATACAAATAATGATAATATACTTTTTTATTCTTCATAATATATTCAGCATAAAGCTCATCTTCCATGTAGTCAAGATGAAAATTATACAGTATTTACAAATAAAGTGATTACAATTAACATTCATCCACATAAAATACAGGATTAGGGAGAAATCATTGATTCAAAATATTTCCTGATTTCTTAAGTGTTAAAAGTGAGGTATTTTTTTCCCACGTGATTCGGTAAAGATTCTGTGAAAAGTTATGACTCATTCGTCTCAAACAAAACCCATGCGAAAAAATTTGAGAGAAAAGTATAAATATAATATATAAAAGTACAATTTAAATTTCAATGATACCATTTATAGAAATTAAAAAAAATTGAAAATGCCGATCATTTAAAACCTAAAGGCGACAAAAAGTGTTGTTTTTTATGATCTTTGATGACATATATATACGACCCTATACGACTAGGTACGAAACTCCTTATTGACACGAAAATGACTCATTACTGTTGCGATCACATGGTCTAGGCTGTGAAAATCACGTGAATCATCGCAATTATTCATTTTTCTATGCAACAGATATATGTCAAATACTGACGTAACACGCTACCGACAAAAGATATATATAT
This sequence comes from Pecten maximus, assembly GCF_902652985.1. Taxonomy (NCBI): domain Eukaryota; kingdom Metazoa; phylum Mollusca; class Bivalvia; order Pectinida; family Pectinidae; genus Pecten; species Pecten maximus. The sequence goes on along the minus strand of NC_047031.1, from coordinate 22,463,698 downwards.
ATATATATTTTTTTTTTTTGAATTCGCATCATATAATCTTCTCTCCTATTACATACCAGTTCAGTATAACTACATATAAATGCTCTCAAAATGGACAAAACATTAATAAATACAAAAAAAGTTTCGGTATGACTTCCTTGTTTTAAAAGTGACACTATAATTTGTTTACGTGATATATCTCTCGGTAACTTTTAAATAATGAAATATAATATATGAGGTGATGATTGATTTCAGAGCATTATCAGTATCGGTAAATGGCAAACTTTGTGTTAGTTTAATTATGAGCCCCTTAGATAATCTGAAAATCTCTAAATTGGCAATGATTAATGATATTCCACCTTCGCAGATAATGCCACCTGTGCAAAAATGCAAAAACAGACATTTTTATTTTATATACATTACATATATTTTGTCTTTTTATACATGCAATATACATCACGTGGTGCAATACATAACATTTATCATTTAATTAAAACGAATTAATGAAGACAATTCCCTCTTGCCATACATACGACCCTTACTAGGTACGTGACGATGTCACGTGACTTATGTCTGCCACTCGTCACCAGGCGACTTGTTACACACCCATTAACGTCTATATCCATGACTGTGTTTATGCTACCTAAAGAGCATTTCTGTGTCGTACTGATTCACTTGCGCTACATATCTATCTACGATGTAATTAAGTAATAAATACTTAAGTATCAGCAGCTTCCTTCTTAGATTCACATAATTGCACTATATTCAAGTTACTAAAGTACAATATTTAGACACTAAATTGGGTTTGTTATGAATGCATACGTATCGGAACGTAGACTTTTTCTTTAATAATTCTTCCATTTTGTATTCTCTTTTTAGGAAAATAGGTTATAACATTACGTCAAACTAACCAAACTTTGATCATTTTAATAAAAAATAATAATATGGGAGTTATGTCCTAAAATAAGATATTTACCTACTTCATTGGACCACAAGAAAGTATAAACTGGTACGGGCAGATACTTATTGTCAGTAACCAATCAACCATCGCAAGTTGAAGGTTTTTGTGCTGGATTTTAATTGTCACGTCATGTTTGTTAATTGTGTAAAATTGTGTAACATGATATCATTAATACCTGAAACATCTCGTTCCCTCAACCTTACATGATGTTGGTTAAGAGCATCGCAAAAATGGACGTACACGCGTTTCTGTACGGTGTTCTAGTGTTTCAGACAATACTGCATCTATCGACAGGTCGAGGGAAAATGGTGGAACCGCCCCAGCGGTCTAGTCTTTGGAGGCACGAGGAGTGGTATGGTAAACCAATGGTAGCGACAAATACTGACGACGGAGGTCTGAACTGCGGGGGATACTGGGTATGTAATAAGCGTGTGTACGAATATCTAATTACGGGACTCGTAACTCCCCTTCTACATTTCAATACATATGTATTTCTGGGGTGTTTGCCGATTTCTGGAATTCAACAGATTTTGGCTTAAAGCATTCAGATATTGTACTAACAGGATTTAACAAAAGTCGGAAATGTATGTTATTACAAAATAACCGATATTAACTAATTATGCTTCATGTGATGTGTATATGATAGAAATAATATTCACATATCGACATGTTATTTATATGATTTTTTTTTTAAATCTAAACCATGATGAATGATTTATAGACTATAGATGTTATATATATTTTGAAGCGGTCCTTTGCTCTAGGTTTTGGTTTTCCTAACTTTGTTTGTCGTATTTGAGTATTGGATCCCGGTTTAACATTTTGGAAGCTATTGCAACAACTAGTAAGAACATTATAATATTTTTATAGGATTGTTGAACAAATCCATCAAAGTCATATTTAATGAGAACTTACTTCTAAATACGATAAATGTTGATAATCAAATATACAAGTACATGACATATAGCCGTTCCTCATTCAAGATCTTGCTTAAACGAGCTGCTTTATCCATCTATGTCTCGCTTTATACAGCTGTTTCGTTTTTCTAGGTCTCGTTCTAAACAGATGTTTCTTCCTTCTAGGTCTCGCAATGTAAAACTATTTCATCCTTTAAGGTCTTGCTTTATACATCTGTTTCATCCTACTAGGTCCCGTTTTATATTCCTGTTTCATCCTACTATGTCCCGTTTTATATACCTGTTTCATCCTACTAGGTCCCGTTTTATATACCTGTTTCATCCTACTAGGCCCCGTTTTATACACCTGTTTCATCCTACTAGGTCCCGTTTTATACTGTTGTTTCATCCTACTTGGTCCCGTTTTCTACAGTTGTTTCATCCTACTAGGTCCCGTTTTATATTCCTGTTTCATCCTACTAGGTCCCGTTTAATACAGCTGTTTCATCATACTAGGTCCCGTTTTATATACCTGTTTCATCCTACTAGGTCCCGTTTTATATTCCTGTTTCATCCTACTAGGTCCCGTTTTATACAGTTGTTTCATCATACTAGATCCCGTTTTATAAACCTGTTTCATCCTACTAGGTCCCGTTTTATATACCTGTTTCATCCTACTAGGTCCCATTTTATATTCATGTTTCATCCTACTAGGTCGCGTTTTATATACCTGTTTCATCCTACTAGGTCCCGCTTTATACAGTTGTTTCATCCTACTAGGTCCGTTTTATACAGCTATTTCATCCTACTAGGTCCTGTTTTATACAGTTGTTTCATCCTACTAGGTCCCGTTTTATATTCATGTTTCATCCTACTAGGTCCCGTTTTATATTCCTGTTTCCTCCTACTAGGTCCCGTTTTATATACCTGTTTCATCCTACTAGGTCCCGTTTTATACAGTTGTTTCATCCTACTAGGTCCCGTTTTATATACCTGTTTCATCCTACTAGGTCCCGTTTTATACAGCTGTTTCATCCTACTAGGTCCCGTTTTATACAGCTGTTTCATCCTACTAGGTCCCGTTTTATATTCCTGTTTCATCCTACTAGGTCCCGTTTTCTATACCTGTTTCATCCTACTAGGTCCCGTTTTATATTCCTGTTTCATCCTACTAGGTCCCGTTTTATATACCTGTTTCATCCTACTAGGTCCCGTTTTATATACCTATTTCATCCTACTAGGTCCCGTTTTATACAGCTGTTTCATCCTACTAGGTCCCGATTTATACAGTTGTTTCATCCTACTAGGTCCGTTTTATATACCTGTTTCATCCTGCTTGGTCCCGTTTTATATTCCTGTCTCATCCTACTAGGTCCCGTTTTATACAGCTGTTTCATCCTACTAGGTCCCGTTTTATACAGCTGTTTCATCCTACTAGGTCCCGTTTTATATACCTGTTTCATCCTACTAGGTCCCGTTTTATATACCTGTTTCATCCAACTAGGTCCCGTTTTATATACCTGTTTCATCCTACAGGGTCCCGATTTATACAGTTGTTTCATCCTACTAGGTCCGTTTTATATTCCTGTTTCATCCTACTAGGTCCCGTTTTATACAGCTGTTTCATCCTACTAGGTCCCGTTTTATATACCTGTTTCATCCTACTAGGTCCCGTTTATATACCTGTTTTATTCTACTAGGTCCCGTTTTATATTCCTGTTTCATCCTACTAGGTCCCGTTTTATATAGCTGTTTCATCCTACTAGGTCCCGTTTTATATACCTGTTTCATCCTACTAGGTCCCGTTTTATATTCCTGTTTCATCCTACTAGGTCCCGTTTTATACAGTTGTTTCATCATACTAGGTCCCGTTTTATATAGCTGTTTCATCCTACTAGGTCCCGTTTTATATACCTGTTTCATCATACTAAGTCCCGTTTTATACAGTTGTTTCATCCTACTAGGTCCCGTTTTATATTCCTGTTTCATCCAACTAGGTCCCGTTTTATATTCCTGTTTCATCCAACTAGGTCCCGTTTTATATACCTGTTTCATCCTACTTGGCCCCGTTTTATATTCCTGCTTCATCCAACTAGGCCCCGTTTTATATTCCTGTTTCATCCAACTAGGTCCCGTTTTATATTCCTGCTTCATCCAACTAGGCCCCGTTTTATATACGTTTCATCCTACTAGGTCCCGTTTTATACAGCTGTTTCATCCTGCTAGGTTCCGTTTTATATACGTTTTATCCTACTAGGTCCCGTTTTATATACCTGTTTCATCATACTAAGTCCCGTTTTATACAGTTGTTTCATCCTACTAGGTCCCGTTTTATATTCCTGTTTCATCCAACTAGGTCCCGTTTTATATTCCTGTTTCATCCTACTTGGCCCCGTTTTATATTCCTGCTTCATCCAACTAGGCCCCGTTTTATATTCCTGTTTCATCCAACTAGGTCCCGTTTTATATTCCTGTTTCATCATACTAAGTCCCGTTTTATACAGTTGTTTCATCCTACTAGGTCCCGTTTTATATTCCTGTTTCATCCAACTAGGTCCCGTTTTATATTCCTGTTTCATCCAACTAGGTCCCGTTTTATATACCTGTTTCATCCTACTTGGCCCCGTTTTATATTCCTGCTTCATCCAACTAGGTCCCGTTTTATATTCCTGTTTCATCCAACTAGGTCCCGTTTTATATACCTGTTTCATCCTACTTGGCCCCGTTTTATATTCCTGCTTCATCCTACTAGGTCCCGTTTTATATTCCTGTTTCATCATACTAAGTCCCGTTTTATACAGTTGTTTCATCCTACTAGGTCCCGTTTTATACAGCTGTTTCATCCTGCTAGGTTCCGTTTTATATACGTTTTATCCTACTAGGTCCCGTTTTATATACCTGTTTCATCCTACTAGGTCCCGTGTTATACAGTTGTTGCATCCTGCTAGGTCCCGTTTTATACAGCTGTTTCATCCTACTAGGTCCCGTTTTATACAGTTGTTTCATCCTACTAGGTCCCGTTTTATACAGCTGTTTCATCATACTAGGTCCCGTTTTATACAGTTGTTTCATCCTACTAGATCCCGTTTTATATACCTGTTTCATCCTACTAGGTCCCGTTTATATACCTGTTCATCCTACTAGGTCCCGTTTTATATACCTATTTCATCCTACTAGGGTCCCGTTTTATATACCTGTTTCATTCCTGCTTGGTCCCAGTTTTATATTCCTGTCTCATCCTACTAGGTCCCGTTTTATACAGCTGTTTCATCCCTACTAGGTCCCGTTTGTATACAGTTGTCTCATCCTACTAGGGCCCCGTTTATATACCTGTTTCATCCTACTAGGTCTCGTTTTATCATACCTGTTTCATTCCAACTAGGTCCCGTTTTATATACCTAGTTTCATCCTACAGGGTCCCGATTATACAGTTGTTCATCCTACTAGGTCCAATTTTATATTCATGTTTCATCCTAAGAGGTCGCGTTTTATATACCTGTTTCATCCTACTAGGGTCCCCCGCTTTATACAGTTGTTTCATCCTACTAGGTCAGTTTTATACAGCTATTTCCATCCTTACTAGGATCCTGTTTTTATCCAGTTGTTTCATCCTACTAGGTCCCGTTTTATATTCATGTTTCATCCTACTAGGTCCCGTTTTATATTCCTGTTTCATCCTACTAGGTCCCGTTTTATATACCTGTTTCATCCTACTAGGTCCCGTTTTATACAGTTGTTTCATCCTACTAGGTCCCGTTTTATATACCTGTTTCATCCTACTAGGTCCCGTTTTATACAGCTGTTTCATCCTACTAGGTCCCGTTTTATACAGCTGTTTCATCCTACTAGGTCCCGTTTTATATTCCTGTTTCATCCTACTAGGTCCCGTTTTATATACCTGTTTCATCCTACTAGGTCCCGTTTTATATTCCTGTTTCATCCTACTAGGTCCCGTTTTATATACCTGTTTCATCCTACTAGGTCCCGTTTTATATACCTATTTCATCCTACTAGGTCCCGTTTTATACAGCTGTTTCATCCTACTAGGTCCCGATTTATACAGTTGTTTCATCCTACTAGGTCCGTTTTATATACCTGTTTCATCCTGCTTGGTCCCGTTTTATATTCCTGTCTCATCCTACTAGGTCCCGTTTTATACAGCTGTTTCATCCTACTAGGTCCCGTTTTATACAGCTGTTTCATCCTACTAGGTCCCGTTTTATATACCTGTTTCATCCTACTAGGTCCCGTTTTATATACCTGTTTCATCCTACTAGGTCCCGTTTTATATACCTGTTTCATCCTACAGGGTCCCGATTTATACAGTTGTTTCATCCTACTAGGTCCGTTTTATATTCCTGTTTCATCCTACTAGGTCCCGTTTTATACAGCTGTTTCATCCTACTAGGTCCCGTTTTATATACCTGTTTCATCCTACTAGGTCCCGTTTATATACCTGTTTTATTCTACTAGGTCCCGTTTTATATTCCTGTTTCATCCTACTAGGTCCCGTTTTATATAGCTGTTTCATCCTACTAGGTCCCGTTTTATATACCTGTTTCATCCTACTAGGTCCCGTTTTATATACCTGTTTCATCCTACTAGGTCCCGTTTTATACAGTTGTTTCATCCTACTAGGTCCCGTTTTATATAGCTGTTTCATCCTACTAGGTCCCGTTTTATATACCTGTTTCATCCTACTAGGTCCCGTTTTATACAGTTGTTTCATCCTACTAGGTCCCGTTTTATATTCCTGTTTCATCCTACTAGGTCCCGTTTTATATTCCTGTTTCATCCTACTAGGTCCCGTTTTATATACCTGTTTCATCCTACTAGGTCCCGTTTTATATTCCTGTTTCATCCTACTAGGTCCCGTTTTATATTCCTGTTTCATCCTACTAGGTCCCGTTTTATATTCCTGCTTCATCCTAACTAGGCCCCGTTTTATACGTTTCATCCTACTAGGTCCCGTTTTATACAGCTGTTTCATCCTGCTAGGTCCCGTTTATATACGTTTTATCCTACTAGGTCCCGTTTTATATACCTGTTTCATCATACTAAGTCCCGTTTTATACAGTTGTTTCATCCTACTAGGTCCCGTTTTATATTCCTGTTTCATCCAACTAGGTCCCGTTTTATATTCCTGTTTCATCCTACTTGGCCCCGTTTTATATTCCTGCTTCATCCAACTAGGCCCCGTTTTATATTCCTGTTTCATCCAACTAGGTCCCGTTTTATATTCCTGTTTCATCATACTAAGTCCCGTTTTATACAGTTGTTTCATCCTACTAGGTCCCGTTTTATATTCCTGTTTCATCCAACTAGGTCCCGTTTTATATTCCTGTTTCATCCAACTAGGTCCCGTTTTATATACCTGTTTCATCCTACTTGGCCCCGTTTTATATTCCTGCTTCATCCAACTAGGTCCCGTTTTATATTCCTGTTTCATCCAACTAGGTCCCGTTTTATATACCTGTTTCATCCTACTTGGCCCCGTTTTATATTCCTGCTTCATCCTACTAGGTCCCGTTTTATATTCCTGTTTCATCATACTAAGTCCCGTTTATACAGTTGTTTCATCCTACTAGGTCCCGTTTTATACAGCTGTTTCATCCTGCTAGGTTCCGTTTTATATACGTTTTATCCTACTAGGTCCCGTTTTATATACCTGTTTCATCCTACTAGGTCCCGTGTTATACAGTTGTTGCATCCTGCTAGGTCCCGTTTTATACAGCTGTTTCATCCTACTAGGTCCCGTTTTATACAGTTGTTTCATCCTACTAGGTCCCGTTTTATACAGCTGTTTCATCATACTAGGTCCCGTTTTATACAGTTGTTTCATCCTACTAGATCCCGTTTTATATACCTGTTTCATCCTACTAGGTCCCGTTTTATATACCTGTCTCATCCTACTAGGTCCCGTTTTATATACCTATTTCATCCTACTAGGTCCCGTTTTATATACCTGTTTCATCCTGCTTGGTCCCGTTTTATATTCCTGTCTCATCCTACTAGGTCCCGTTTTATACAGCTGTTTCATCCTACTAGGTCCCGTTTTATACAGTTGTCTCATCCTACTAGGTCCCGTTTTATATACCTGTTTCATCCTACTAGGTCCCGTTTTATATACCTGTTTCATCCTACTAGGTCCCGTTTTATATACCTGTTTCATCCTACTAGGGTCCCGATTTATACAGTTGTTTCATCCTACTAGGTCCCGTTTTATATTCCTGTTTCATCCTACTAGGTCCCGTTTTATACAGCTGTTTCATCCTACTAGGTCCCGTTTTATATACCTGTTTCATCCTACTAGGTCCCGTTTTATATACCTGTTTCATCCTACTAGGTCCCGTTTTATATTCCTGTTTCATCCTACTAGGTCCCGTTTTATATAGCTGTTTCATCCTACTAGGTCCCGTTTTATATACCTGTTTCATCCTACTAGGTCCCGTTTTATATTCCTGTTTCATCCTACTAGGTCCCGTTTTATACAGTTGTTTCATCCTACTAGGTCCCGTTTTATATAGTTGTTTCATCCTACTAGGTCCCGTTTTATATTCCTGTTTCATCCTACTAGGTCCCGTTTTATATTCCTGTTTCATCCTACTAGGTCCCGTTTTATACACCTGTTTCATCCTACTAGGTCCCGTTTTATATACCTGTTTCATCCTACTAGGGTCCCGTTTTATACAGTTGTTTCATCCTACTAGGTCCCGTTTTATATTCCTGTTTCATCCTACTAGGTCCCGTTTTATACAGCTGTTTCATCCTACTAGGTCCCGTTTATATTCCTGTTTCATCCTACTAGGTCCCGTTTTATATTCCTGTTTCATCCTACTAGGTCCCGTTTTATATAGCTGTTTCATCCTACTAGGTCCCGTTTTATATACCTGTTTCATCCTACTAGGTCCCGTTTATATACCTGTTTCATCCTACTAGGTCCCGTTTTATACAGCTGTTTCATCCTACTAGGTCCCGTTTTATATACCTGTTTCATCCTACTAGGTCCCGTTTATATACCTGTTTCATTCTACTAGGTCCCGTTTTATATTCCTGTTTCATCCTACTAGGTCCCGTTTCATATACCTGTTTCATCCTACTAGGTCCCGTTTTATACGGCTGTTTCATCCTACTAGGTCCCGTTTTATATACCTGTTTCATCCTACTAGGTCCCGTTTTATACGGCTGTTTCATCCTACTAGGTCCCGTTTTATATACCTGTTTCATCCTACTAGGTCCCGTTTTATACGGCTGTTTCATCCTACTAGGTCCCGTTTTATATACCTGTTTCATCCTACTAGGTCCCGTTTTATACAGTTGTTTTATCCTACTAGGTCCCGTTTTATATTCCTGTTTCATCCTACTAGGTCCCGTTTTATATACCTGTTTCATCCTACTAGGTCTCGTTTTATACAGCTGTTTCCTCCTACTAGGTCCCGTTTTATATACCTATTTCATCCTACTAGGTCCCGTTTTATACAGCTGTTTCCTCCTACTAGGTCCCGTTTTATATACAGTTGTTTCATCCTACTAGGTCCCATTTTATATACGTTTCATCCTACTTAGGTCCCGTTTGATATTCAGCTGTTTCATCCTACTAGGTCCCGTTTGATACAGCTGTTTCATCCTACTAGGTCCCGTTTTATATACAGCTGTTCATCCTACTAGGTCGCCGTTTTATATAGCTGTTTCATCCTACTAGGGTCCCAGTTTATATTCAGCTGTTTCATCTACTAGGTCCGTTTAGACAGCTTGTTTCATCCTACTAGGTCCCGTTTTATATATCCTGTTTATCCTACTAGGTCCCGTTTTAGATTACCTGTTTTCATCCTACTAGGTCCTCGTTGTATATTCAGCTGTTTCATGCCTACTAGTCCCGTTTATATACCCGGATTTCATCCTACTAGGTCCTCGTTTGATATACAGTTGTCTCATGCCTACTAGGTCCCGTTTTAGATAGCAGTTGTTTCATCCTACTTAGGTCCCGTTTTATATACCTGTTTCATCCTACTAGGTCCCGTTTTATATACCTGTTTCATCCTACTTGTTCCCGTTTTATACAGCTGTTTCATCCTACTAGGTCCCGTTTTATACAGTTGTTTCATCCTACTAGGCCCCGTTTTATACAGCTGTTTCATCCTACTAGGTCCCGTTTTATATTCCTGTTTCATCCTACTAGGTCCCGTTTTATACAGCTGTTTCATCCTACTAGGCCCCGTTTTATACAGCTGTTTCATCCTACTAGGCCCCGTTTTATACAGCTGTTTCATCCTACTAGGCCCCGTTTTATACAGCTGTTTCATCCTACTAGGCCCAGTTTTATACAGCTGTTTCATCCTACTAGGCCCAGTTTTATACAGCTGTTTCATCCTACTAGGCCCAGTTTTATACAGTTGTTTCATCCTACTAGGCCCCGTTTTATACAGCTGTTTCATCCTACTAGGTCCCGTTTTATACAGCTGTTTCATCCTACTAGGTCCCGTTTTATATACGTTTCATCCAACTTGGTCCCGTTTTATATTCCTGTTTCATCCTACTAGGTCCCGTTTTATACAGCTGTCTCATCCTACTAGGTCCCGTTTTATATACCTGTTTCATCCTACTAGGTCCCGTTTTATATTCCTGTTTCATCCTACTAGGTCCCGTTTTATACAGCTGTCTCATCCTACTAGGTCCCGTTTTATACAGCTGTTTCATCCTACTAGGTCCCGTTTTATATTCCTGTTTCATCCTACTAGGTCCCGTTTATATACAGTTGTTTCATCCTACTAGGTCCCGTTTTATATACCTGTTTCATCCTACTAGGTCCCGTTTTATATACCTGTTTCATCCTACTAGGTCCCGTTTTATATTACTGTTTCATCCTACTAGGTCCCGTTTTATACAGCTGTTTCATCCTACTAGGTCCCGTTTTATATTCCTGTTTCATCCTACTAGGTCCCGTTTTATACAGCTGTTTCATCCTACTAGGTCCCGTTTTATATACGTTTCATCCAACTTGGTCCCGTTTTATATTCCTGTTTCATCCTACTAGGTCCCGTTTTATATTCCTGTTTCATCCTACTAGGTCCCGTTTTATATTCCTGTTTCATCCTACTAGGTCCCGTTTTATATACCTGTTTCATCCTACTAGGTCCCGTTTATATACCTGTTTCATCCTACTAGGTCCCGTTTAATACAGCTGTTTCATCCTTCTAGGTCTCGTTTTATATCCTGTTTCATCCTACTAGGGTCCCGTTTATATACCTTGTTTCATCCTACTAGGTCCCGGTTTTATATTCCTGTTTCATCCTACTAGGTCCAGTTTATATACCTGGTTCATCCTACTAGGTCCCGTTTATATACCTGTTTCATCCTACTAGGTCCCGTTTATATACAGCTGTTTCATCCTACTAGGTCCCGTTTTAATATCCTGTTTCATCCTACTAGGTCCCGTTTTATACAGTGTTTTCAATCCTACTAGGTCCCGTTTTATATCCTGTTTCATCCTGCTAGGTCCGTTTATTACCTGTTTCATCCTACTAGGTCCCGTTTTATATACCTGTTTCATCCTACTAGGTCCCGTTTTATATACCTGTTTCATCCTACTAGGTCCCGTTTTATACAGCTGTTTCATCCTACTAGGTCCCGTTTTATACAGTTGTTTCATCCTACTAGGTCCCGTTTTATATTACCTGTTTCATCCTACTAGGTCCCGTTTTATACAGCTGTTTCATCCTACTAGGTCCCGTTTTATATACCTGTTTCATCCTACTAGGTCCCGTTTTATATTCCTGTTTCATCCTACTAGGTCCCGTTTTATATTCCTGTTTCATCCTACTAGGTCCCGTTTTATATACCTGTTTCATCCTACTAGGTCCCGTTTTATATTCCTGTTTCATCCTACTAGGTCCCGTTTTATATACCTGTTTCATCCTACTAGGTCCCGTTTTATATTCCTGTTTCATCCTACTAGGTCCCGTTTTATACAGCTGTTTCATCCTACTAGGTCCCGTTTTATATACCTGTTTCATCCTACTAGGTCCCGTTTTATACAGTTGTTTCATCCTACTAGGTCCCGTTTTATATACCTGTTTCATCCTACTAGGTCCCGTTTTATACACCTGTTTCATCCTACTAGGTCCCGTTTATACAGTTGTTTCATCCTACTAGGTCCCGTTTTATATACCTGTTTCATCAAACTAGGTCCCGTTTAATATTCCTGTTTCATCCTACTACGTCCCGTTTTATACACCTGTTTCATCCTACTAGGTCCCGTTTTATACAGTTGTTTCATCCTACTAGGTCCCGTTTTATATACCTGTTTCATCCTACTAGGTCCCGTTTTATATTCCTGTTTCATCCTACTAGGTCCCGTTTTATATACCTGTTTCATCCTACTAGGTCCCGTTTTATATACGTTTCATCCTACTAGGTCCCGTTTGATACAGCTGTTTCATCCTACTAGGTCCCGTTTTATACAGCTGTCTCATCCTACTAGCTCCCGTTTTATATACCTGTTTCATCCTACTAGGTCCCGTTTTATACAGCTGTTTCATCCTACTAGTTCTCGTTTTATACAGCTGTTTCATCCTACTAGTTCTCGTTTTATATAACTGTTTCATCCTACTTGGTCCTCTTTTCTATACCTATTTCATCCTACTAGGTCCCGTTTTATACAGCTGTTTTATCCTCTTAGATCTCGAGTTTGGTTTGGTTTTATTTGTTTAACGTCCTATCAACAGCTAAGGTCATTGAAGGACGGCCTCCAATGCGTGTAATGTGCATGCGTGTGATGAGTGCGTATGTGTTTTGGGAGGCTGAGGTCTCGAGTTTTGAAGCTGTTTCATCTTCATAGGTCTCTCAATCAAGAGCTGTTTTCATCCTTTTAGCTTAATAAATCTGCTTCATCCGACTAGGTCCCGCTTTATACTACTGTTTCATCTTTTTATGTCTCACTTGATACGGCTGTTTTGTCCTTCTATATCTCACTTTATACAGCTGTTTTATCAATCTATGTCTCGCAATAAACCGCTGCTTCATCCTTGTATGCCCCAATGTATACAGTTATTTCAACCTTCTAGGTATCGCGTTACACAGATGTTTCGACCATCTAGGTATCACTTGATACAGCTATGTCGTCATTCAGGGTCTCGAATTTCACAGTTGTTTCCTTATTCTAGGGTTAGGCACTATACAGCTGTTTTGTCTTTTTAGGTATCGCTTTAAACAGCTTTCTATTCCTTTTAGGATTCATATCATACAACTGTTTCGTACTTTTATTTCCTGTTAGTGGTGTTAAGGGCCATATTTTTTGGATGCCATGAGAAATTACAGAGAAATAAAAATTGTCCTTAACAGATATAATATATAGAATAAGAAGGACAATAACTCCAAATTGTATTTGATTTCTTAATTTCTGTACTTACAGTCTTTTGAAACCCAGTATTGGAAAAAGTATAAAATCTGTTAAATCAAGGGCTATTTCATCTCTCCTCTTAGAATTAAAATTTCCTTTCGGCCTATTTTAGTTGTCTCCTAGATATCAACACTACAGGCCCTTGGCATCACTGCTGAGTTCTAAAATGGGTAAAAAGCTGCATTATGCATTTCGTTTCTACTGAATCTAAATCTTAATTTACCACAGCCTCCCAAATAACACACACATTCCCCACACGCATGCATCTCGCACACAGGGGAGACCGTACTCGCATGACCTTACCTTTTGATAAATCGTTAAACAATACCAATCCAAACCAATGATGACTTTTCCCTGGGGTCGAGTAAACATAACTCGATCTTGATATTTGTATGGAGACGGATTCTTACAAATCTGTTTACCTAAACAAATAAGATTTTTGATGTTTCTACTTAATTTCAATAAAACATGATTCACTACATGTTTTCTTGATATGTACATAGATATATTCATATGCATGCTACGCATTTAAACATTTTGGCAACCGTATTTACCCTTTTTGTGGCGGGTTCATTATGGTTCAAAATTATCAAAATTAAACGCATAATCATGTCGTCGTCGTCGTCGTCGTTGTTGTTGTTGTTGTTGTTGTTGTTGTTGTTGTTGTTGTTGCATCAAACAGGATTTGTTTTGCTGATATTTTTTTTTTATCTTTTTTTCATTTTAACAGAAATTGCACGAGGTTAACCACCATCGATGTGGTTTATGTGGAGACGCGTTTGACAACAAAGACCGACCTAACGAAGCCGGGGGAAGGTTCTCCCAAGGATATATAGCTCGCACTTATTATCACGACAAAAATAAACTTATTGATGTAACCGTAGATATCAAAGCGAATATTGGCGGGTATTTTGAGTTTCGACTTTGTCCTAATAACGATATACATAAGAAAATTACTCAGGAATGTTTAGATAAAAATCACCTTGTCATTAATGGGTACGGATACAGATTCTATGTGGAAAGAGATTCAGTGTATGATCTTCAACTAAAGATTCCAGAGGATCTCACCTGTACTCAGTGTGTTCTGCAGTGGAAGTGGAAAGGATGTAAGTATATAATTGTTTAACATTAACCTTTCCCTGTCAGCAACATAATATATCATATTTGTATATAATGAATAATAAGGTTTTTAGTTTACAAATATATAGCCGGGTTTCCTCTGGTCCTGACACCATATCTGGTGTAGGGCCGGAACGCACAACTATATGTAAACGTGGAATTCTCCGACATCGTTTGGTGTCGCTAAGAGTTTGGAGCAAATACAATAAAATCGGGTGTGACATAACACCTACCTTACATGTATGGATAAATGAGATATTTACTTACCCCAGAACACCAATTTTAGTCTCATTTAGGTGTTTTATTCCGTCCGTATAAACCCTCGCTTTACGCTAGTCAAAATTGCATACTTGACCAAACGCCATATTGCTAACTATGTAGGTCGCGGGCCGCCTTATTAAAGATTAAAGAATGTGCTATTCTTTTATCTCCCTTTCTTTTCTACTGTTTTCTTTCATTGAACAATCACTTTACTTATATGTTTGATTGGCAGAATCGACGGGCACGTTTGGTGCTTTTATAGAGATATTGATTTTTTTCAATTATCTCTCTTGTTTTTTTCTGGGTTTTTTTAAGAGATTAATTATGATTGAATCGATTCCTTCTATTAGCTGAAGCCGATAACATGGGTATGTATGTAGACATTTACAGATACACTGTTGACTGTTATTTAATTACATTTAGTGTGTATCATCATTAATTTTGTGTTGCTTTACGGGAGAACAATTATTATTGATTTACCTCCCTTTGTTTTTGTAGCCCACTACTGGGGTATGTGTGACGATGGATACGGAGGTATTGGTTGCGGAGACCAGGAGGAATACTACAATTGTGCAGACATAGCGATCCTCGCCTCCAATGAAACTCGGAATATAACCAATACTACCAATGGAACGAGGATACACGACACACAGGATCCGCGGATCCATGCATGGAATAGTGGAGTTACCAAAAGTCCAGTTCAAGATGCGACAACGCAAGGTTCATGGGATTCGAAAAATGCGATTTCAACCCCGTCTTGGTTGCAAGACATGATGCTTGTTGCAAGCGAAATGGGGAAGCCGCGTAAGGAAAAGAAACATGAAAAACACAAGCATACAAAATCTAAGTCAGTTACGGTCTCTGGCGCTATACCCGTGTTGAATCTGCCAAATATTACAGCTACATCTATTCCTGTTCATAATATAACAACTCTACACGGAAATGATACATATCATAACGTTACGTATACGATCGGAAATAGTACTGATCAAGAGGTAAACGTGACAGAAGTTGGGAAAGGAGTATCGCAAAGTTCTCTTAATGAATCAGCTGTTGACACGGATAATTTTGACCTTAGTCTCACGAATAGCTCTAATGATGTAGACGTTCAGGGACGTGGAGAGCATAATTCATCCCATCAATGGGTGGACCTGGACTCGAGTCTGAACAGTATTCAAAATCCTGATACTGGGTCCCCTGTAGTCAAAGGTATCCCGATATCTGACGTATTTCTTCAGAGTAATGATAACGCGAAAATGCCGACAGAAAATGAACTTCCTTGGGTAAATTCTGTTGTTATGAATGATAATTCTCTGGCATGGAATCAAGATGTCCAAGGCGTGCCAAATGAAAAAGAAACAAAAACATTCTGGGCCGTCTCAAATGTTGCTGGTTCTAATAATCCTAAACAGGACCAATTCGATGTACAGAACAATAATATGAATAACAACATAGCGCATACATCTGATGTGAATATAGAAAGTATTCCTGTCACATCCCTACCTGAAAAACGAGGAAAAGCTACGACAGGCACATTATTCAACCTTTATTCAACTACAACTGGCGCTGTAAGAAGTACACAACAACCCACGGCTATAACCACAACTGATATTCCTCAACCAGAACAGTCCTCGGGTACAACTTTCCGAAAGCGTATCGGCTCACCAGGGATACCTATTTTTGCAAAAGATTTCATGAATATAATGGGACAGGGAACTTTATCTCCATCTCCACCTTCATCCACGGTAGATATCCTAATACCGAACTCCACGGATAGCCCATCTTCTACTGTAACTGAACATGATGTTAATGTTGCCTACCCACCAACGGGTATCACAACATTTAGTACGGAACCAACGGCTATCACAACTGACTCAACAACTGACGTAACAAGGGACGTAACAACTGACGTAACAACTGACGTAACAATTACCGACGTAATTTCAACGAAGCGCCCCAAGCTTAAATCTGCTATCGACGAATTTACCATTAATACTGAAAACATGCCCCACATTCTTAATGATGTAACCGCCCCCGTAATAATGACGATGCCGACACAGTATGTAACTCCGCCTCCACATCTTTCCTCAACATTAAGTTCTGTCCCAGAGGCCGAAGTTGGAAGTACAATATCCATACCGACGAACGAAACTGAAAATGCAATTTTTGAATCATCAAACAACACTGTTCTAAACCAGACAAATTTGACAAAGGAGTCTGTAACTAATGAAAATGGATTAACAACGAACATAACAGTCGACCAAACAAATGATTTATACACTAACATGGAAAATACTACAAGCATCCCGACACAAAATGATAAAGAACGAGTAACGGGACAATCAACCCATACCGAGTCACCCCAGTCTACAAGTATTACCGAAATGCAGCTCCAAACACCTGAACGTAATACAACCGCTGACGCGGGTATTGAAACTACGTCGAAAGGAATCATATCTGATTTTGAGATAAGTACGATTTACACTGCGACCAAAGAACCATTTCAGTTAACTCCGACTAGCACTCCCAATTACGTTGCTGATACTTTGATAACTGCAGATGGCGGGAAGGAAGGAAATGTATTTCTAAGAAAAGAGAACAACCCGGATCTGTTGATGCAAAACGTTACAGATGTTTTGAAAAAAAGCTCACGAACCGGAAATCTCCAATGGATTTTAACAGGGCACATGGTCGATACCAAGGTCGGCGTTGCAGGTATTCCCATCCCCACGTTCAATCCCGACCAAATGGGTGGAACGTCTGGAAAGGTACATATCCATACGAATGAAGCTAAAGTTAGAGCGTCCATCATGCAGACTTATCGACCAAGAAATAAAGCGGAGATAGCCTTGAAGCCTAAAAACTTTTCAGCACAAAATAAATCCGCGTATCGCACCAATATGTTTACAGGTCCGTCAAATATAAAGAACATTCCAACGACTACTGAAAGTTTCATAATGTCAAAAAATCCTCAGCGAATAACAGATTTGTCGGCAAACACTGGGTTTGATAACCAACCGAAATCCTCACCATCTGGTACTTTCGATTCGATTTCTAATGCTGGCATGAAAGAAAAACCCACGCCGACAAGCGACATTTATCTGAAGCCGGATATGATTTTACCACGTGGCAGTATTTCATTCAAAACCAGCAGAAATAAGAGTGGAAACAAGGGTTCAAATAATGATCCCGGTTTTCTGAATAATGGACAACTTTCGTTTGGCGGACAAGATATAATTGATGCAGGGAGAACAGTTGGGATACCTCTCAGCCAGATCAGGCCAGGTAATGGAGGTATCTTGTCAGACGGGAGGCAAATCATTTCCGGTTTAGATTTTGTCGACACTGACCTACAATATGAAACTGGAAACAGAACACTTGCTATGTCACTTGTCGGAAATACGGTCAAGGGGCCTTCCAGACCAGGGTCGATGACAACTAATACTAAGATGGCGTCAAGTCAGGCAGCAATAGCAAATCAACAACCTGTGGCAATGAGACAAATTTCGCAAGAAACACCAATGGATAAAATAGGTGGGAACTCGTTTATGCATCCTCCACCTCCCAGTGAACAGTTGAGCATGCAACCGAACCAGATTATTGAGGAAATCATGGGAAATTTAAGGCCAGGGCAACGTTCAAGGTCCAACCAAAGGCAATTAGGTTAAAAAAAGGATTTAAAAGATAAGTTTAGGTCAATAACATTTCATGCATGTAAGAAAATAATAATACAAAATCCAGTCGACGACAAAATACTATCAATGTCACGACTGACTTTTTAGGATGTAAATGATACAGTTTTTTTCATATCATATCTTGTATGCGTTGCTTGCTACCTTTTCTATCAGCAGAAGACTAGAAGGATACTTTAAGGATTCGGTCATGTTGATTAATGTAGAAAAAGTGAATTTTGGACGAAAATTGTGAAAGTAAATTTCAGCAAATCTGCGGCTTTTATTTAGGAAAATATTAATTTGTGCTTCCCGGATTTAAAGATATTTTGTGAACATAAGATTTGACATGCTGAAAAACATTTCAATTGCTATGCAGATTTTAGCATCTGACACCAAATGAATGTTTCCCTTTATGTTTTTTAATTATTATTTTGTTTTTAATCCAAGCTCTGGATTCCGAGAATTTCAACCTAAAACGATTATAATTGGGATTCCCAGAAATAACTTAGAACTCCGTTAATTCACAAAAAAACATTAAATGAAATTAACTGGGTGAATTAGCGGAAAAAAGAAGCGCGGCGACATGCTATTTTTATTTTGATATTATTTTCTAATTAATTCCCATCTTAAACCCCCACAAAGATATTCTGATTTTCATCAGCCATTTATATCAATCACAACATTCTATGTAGTTGTTACTTGATATCAATTTCAAGCAAACAGAGTTGAACTTGCATATAGTGTAGAGTTTACCGTGTGTTTTCCAAACAAAAATAGAAGTTCCAGTGTCCTGTTAATTCATGGAAAAGAATAACGAAATTCAAATAAGAATATTTACGGAAATAACCGTATATTGGTTGAAAATTTCCTGCTTTCAAAACATGTATATAGGACAAATATAGTACTTTCTGTGAAACAGATTAGAATTTCTGTATCAATAATATTATATGTGAACATATTCCTTCGAGATTTTAATTTTTCTTCATTGAAAATCCTTAAAATAATTGCATTTGCAGTATAGAAGTATATGGCTAATGTATAATCGGTCATTTTCAGTATATCTGTTTTTAGGGATTTTTACTTTATTCTCAAAGAAAATTAAAAGAAAGTAATTGCTTATGCAGCATACTATTTACATGTATGTTGTATGATAGTTGCTGTCAAAGCCTCCGCCATTTTACTGTATTCACACTGAAAATAGAAAAACAATATCTTTACCTATTTGCTTCCATAGTAAATCAGTATATAGACATGTATATATTGTATAATCTGCTATTTTAAATATATTTATTCCTTTGCATTTTTTTCTTTTTCCTCAATGAAAATAAAAATAAAATTCTTTAAAACTGGTGTTTCTACAGAAAATAAATATATGTATATTGTATCAGTTTTTTTTTCTATTTCTCTGCTATTTTACTTCATTACTATCGAAAATAAAAAAGGAAATTCCTTAAGTAGTTGCTACTACAGTATATGAATACATGTATATTGTGAAATAATCCATTGATTGTATTCTTTCGTCGTCTTACTTTATCATCAAGGAAAATTAAAAACATCCCTTAAAATCATTTTTTCTACATAATCGGCACATTTTCAGTGAATTATTACTTCAATATTTTACTCATTCTCAATGAAAATGGAAATTCTTTGAAATAACTGCTTCTACCGAATAATGTATAATCCTCCATTTTCCTTATATGTATACATCACGATTTTTAATTAATGTATCCTCATTGAAAATAAGATGAAGGTTAACTGCTAAAGTATAACAGTGCATTGCATAATCGTCCATTGTTAACATGTGTCACGTCACTGACAGTGATGTATGGATTTCGCCAGGTTGTTGCACCTATTTTGTTGTAGCTCCATCTTATATTGCATTAGAAGCGAACTTGACGTTTATTTAAAGTGATGAAGAAGTAATATTATGTTGGTATAATTCTGATATTTATTGCCATGATCGTATTTGGCGCCTATATGTTCCATGCATTGTTGCATTACCCTAATGTCGAATTGCGCAAGGAAAAGGAAATTAAAATCTCAAATTCGGTCAAAATGGTCATGCGCACTCGAAATGATTATACACAGTTAACTTCAAACCGATACCTGTCATCTATAAATTATGTAAATCGATTGGAATAATTATAAATTCACTTAAAATGAATTTCGGTTGTGTTGTTTATGTCACAATACGTAAGAAAAGTCTGACATAATTTAACGTAGAGACGATTAACATACCCTGATCCTTTGTTTTTTATCTGTCAATAAAAACATTATACACCATTTTCAAAATGATCTTTATAAAATGGTATGTTTGAAACTGTATGTTTGAAACTATGTCATCATATGCAATGTGATAAAGCAGCTATGTATACGTTCATTTTTTTAGAATAACACTGATCGCCAGTTTTCAATAACACCATCGGCTTATATTATATCATAATGAATTTTAAATATTAAGGAATAAAATTTTAACATACATACTGGCATTAGTTAAAGTGCTTTTTGTTTTCATTTCAATAAAATGACAAGAATACTGATTTGTTAATCAACTACTAGTGAATAATTCCGTGGACGACTGAGACATGTCCTAAATACAACTCATAGACACATAGGGGACGCTTACTGTGGTATCGATCAAACAAGCATGATTGGTGTTGCAAAAGCAATACACAAGTCCTACTGGCCCAGAGCAAAGACTTGTAACAGTGACCTTGAACTTGACAAGAAAAAACTTGGAACTTGTTCATACTGAGGTTACGTACAAACTTTCACAAACATACCTTCAAGAATGGCTGAGAAAGGTTAAAACTGAGTGGACAGACAGACAGAGGGACGGGGAGGCAACCTATAGTCTCTCCGGTTTTACAGTTAGGGGACCAGTAAAGTAGTTTAAGTTAGGATGGATCCTTCACGGGTATCAAAGGTTTATTTTCATCAACAGCCTTAATAAGTAAACTGATTCCATATTCCAGCAGTCTGTTGTTTTTTAACAAATTCTATTTTCATATATCAAATAGCTCAAAATATTCATGGGAAAATAGGAATGGTAATTGTCGTGTGTGTGTTTGTCTCGGACGGTACGTTTTCACTACAAGGACAATCATTTGACATTTGTATACATTGTTTGACCCGTGTTTTCTACGATATTGATCTATCCGTGTGACATGACAAAGATAACTGATTAAATGCGATGAAATCGATTTCCATTATAATCCAGACATATATATTTATTAATTCACTTCTCAAGGATTTTGTAGCAGGCCGATACCTTTATTAGCACTCTTCCTATAACTAATTAATATTTTTATCAATTACAATATCGGGAAACTAAATCCCGTTTATCTCTAACATTTTCCAATCTTAAATGTCTTAGAATACATGTATATTATACTGTTACACCTTGTCTGATTCATAGGAATGATTGGAGAAGAGCTGGTTTTAACATTCGATATTATTTGGAGACCCATTGCCCAATAATTTAACATCCGAAAAACCTATTCTTAATGATTCACATACTTCAAGAACCCCCTTTTTAATCTGAATTTAATTCAGGAACAACCCGTCCTAATCTTAATACGCATCAGGAACATTCAGTTCATATTTAAACAATACCTTTTGTTTGAACAATACCTACAGACCTTTTGTTTGAACAATGCCCACAGACCTTTTGTTTGAACAATGCCCACAGACCTTTTGTTCGAACAATGCCCAGACCTTTTGTTTGAAGTTCTTGCTGAGATGTAAGTCTCGACAGACTGATAACATTATCAATATCGATTTAATTTAGATTATAACATCTACATCTAGTATATTTGAAAGCATTAGCGACAAATGTACTCATTTTTCATAACAACGTTAGCCTCATCACAGTGTGTAGTAGAATTGGGGACTGCGTAACCACGGGTAGTACTCACCACCGTCGGAGTTCTTCTTCTTCTCGTAATCTTTTAATTAAACAATGATCTATGTAATATTTACATACAAAAAACGTTGTTATGGTCTCCTAAATTTTCAATGCATGAACATTACTCCACAAATCTGACAAAATAAATGTTGTAGATGGAACTACATTTTGTATGTGTTATTGTTATGACGGTTGCTAAGACCGTGCCAAGAACTGTCCGATACTTTCCCGCGAAAATGGCTGTTATCTCTCCAATGTCACTCCCCTGTAAAGACATAAAAAAATGCATTTTATTTTAAATATTGGGTGATTTAACAGATACAATAAAAAATATTAAAATATAATCATTATGTAAATATAAGGAATGAAATGTATTTTTTTGTCAGAGCCACTGTTGTTTTGACCTCATGAAGGTTGAAAAAAAAAAATTTCATTCCTTAAATAAATACTAAGGAATGTATGATTTCAAACGTAAGGATTCACAAACGATCTTGGACGTTGCTATATAATACGTAAGGATTCACAAAATATCTAGGACGCTATCATTTAACACATAAGGCCTCACAAAGGAAGGTGAACATTACATAAACGTAATCATATTCGATCGAAAACGTGGGTCAAATAGACGTCACAGATTCTCTTATCAGGACATATATTAATAGTAAATGTGTCGGTGCGACCTTTGAAGTTTTTCAGCATGTTATTTTTAATTACTCCACTTTTACTTTCTTTGTCTGTCTCGAGCGAGGCACATGATACAATAGAAGATTTAGTACAACGAATACGTTCTTTGGAGGAAACAGTGAAAGATCAACAGCAACAGATAGCTGATTTAGGAGAATGTGAGCGGAAACAAATGGTACAAAGACAGGGTAAGACATCTGCTTTCTTATCATTATTTGTACCAACAAAACAATGTACTAAATGAAAATAATCGCTCGGAATATAAGATATTCAATTTTTTTTTTAATTGTTTAATTATGGCCATTTAAGGATAACCTCCCCTGTGCCTTGTTTGTACGGCTGCGGTATGTTCGTTTTAGTCTCTTTGTGATAGTGCTATCTCACGGAAGCACACTTGCGAATACACCAAACAGGTCACTTTATACTGACAATGGGACAACCAGTTGCCCCACTCCTCATATGATGTGCGTTACACAGGAGTAGAAACTGTCATTGTTATCGACTTCGGTATTTCTCACAAACTTCACAGGGTTATTCCGCAGTTGCTAGGAAAAAGATTAATATACTATTATAAGGGTCTGTTCCGTGGACAGGGCTATCTCACGCCGAGGGAAAGAGTTTGGCTAGTCAGCACGAGGATTGCCGAGTGCTGGCCAGCCAAACTTTTACACGAGGGTTGAAATATCCTTATTCGTAGAACAGATCCATTTTTGATTATTTTTCTCACATACTTGAAAGCAAATGTAAGCTTTTTATGAAAGTTTTTCATCGCGCTATCTGTAATGCTCCTTGTACGACATGGTTACTCAACATAAAGTTATGACGTTACGTTATTGTGAGCAGCGTCATATAGCGCGTGCCAGCAGTCTTTACTCCTGAAAATGATATCACAAAGAGGGGGTAAAGACAGCTGACAGGCGCAATCTGACGCCGCTCAATATAAAGTAACGTCATCATTTTACGTCATGTAACCATGTCGTAAATGATCACGTCATCAATTTTGATGCGCTTTGTAAGGAGCGTTGTAGATGGCGTGATGAAAAATATTAATAAAAACATTTGTTTGCAAATATGTGAGAAAAGTAATCAAGCATGGGTATATTCCGCGAACAAGGATATATCAACCCTCGTTTAAGAATTTGACTGGCCAGTACTGGCAAGCCTAATGCTGACTGGCCCACTCTTGCACTCGGGTCGAAATGTACCTGTCCACGAAACAGACCCTTGTTAGATCCTACAGTCTCACACAGGGGCATCTCACACAGTGGAAGTACCCAAAGTTGTCTTTACAATGTCATGGAACACATTAAACAACATTGTTTTGAATGAAGAGAAAAGAAAAGATCCCAAATTAAGTCGTCTCTTACGAATCATGCACGGGCAACAGGTACACTTTTTATGTATTCCCTGGAGGCAGATTTTGCGTTATAACAAAAGAATATTTGTTGTATAAATACGCTGAACATAGTGTCGCGTGATGCATGGTATCTAAACGTATATCAACAACACAACTCTCAAAGAGACGATATGGCGACAATGCCACGCAAATCTTAATATGCTATAACGCCATGATATGAATAATAGTAAACTACTATTTTATATTAACAGCGGCCGTCAATGACACACCGGTAGCGTTCTCTGTTTACATAAGTCAGAGGTTACACGGTATGAATGTCAACCACAAGATTCCCTTTGATGTCATAACAACTAACGAAGGTTTGGGCTATGAAAATGCGACAAGTACATTCACGTGCCCACGTGCTGGTCTATACCTATTTATGTGGAACGTTATGACGGACACGGGCGGTCAGGCTGCTGTTAGTCTGAGGATCAATGGAGTCATCAGTCGATGGTCAATCTGCGGTGATTGGCAAGCAAGATATTACGAAAATGCGGGAAATCAGGACATTGTCCGCTTAGAAGAGGGGGATAAAGTGTGGATGGCTTTCTACGACAGTCCTGGGGAACTTCACCCGCACCATACAACATTCTCGGGCGTATGGCTAGCGAACTAACTCATACCTCTGATTGGATTGTGTGATAATTTGTATATATATTTTACAAAAAAAATAAAGTTTTAAGGTTTTCTGTCTGTTTGTCTGTCCATCTTATCTGTTTTACCGGGGCATGCAATGGGGACGTGTTACAGATACGTTCACAAGACTGATGTGAAAACATCTGTTATTGTTGTGACGCTATTCCTTGGGGGAAAAGTGGTGTGATAGAAGTGGAATGCTCGCAAATGTCTAGGTAATTTGGGCACTATATCATTACATGTCTCTACTTCTAAATTATCTCCCTTTGAAAGAGTTATTTGATACAAAACCAGCAAACATCATAATATAATTGAATAACGACTGGTTACCATGCTCTGATAATGATACAATGTAGTATGGGTACCTTCTAATTATTTTTGTATTGTACTATCAAACATACTCAAATAAGATAAGAAAGTAAAAACACAGTTGTACCGTGCGATTACTATAAGTTTTGTCAAAGCAATATACCAATTAGAAGTAGATTCAAACTCTTAAGATTATTATGGTAATTTTTCTAATTTCTGGTTGATTTGAAGTGTTGAGACCTCACAATGAACTCTGAGTGAAGTTGTAATTCAACGAGATTGATGTTTAACCAAACGGAGTATCAAGTTTAAATATATGCTATGCAATCAACAGACGATTTGCTGGTTTTTTCAGTGGCGTCCTTCGTCCGGCTCGCCGGTCGTCTGTCGTCCGTCCGGCGTCAACTCTTTCCTTTTAATAGCATTTTCTCAAAAACAGAGACATGGTATTAGGTCTGTATGATACTTAGGTGAAAAGGCGGTGTGACAGAAAATGTGTTGCCTATAAAATAAGTTGCTAAATGGGCGTTTACGCATGCGTCAATATTTCAGACGGGCATGCTGTAAAAGCGAGACTATTATTAATTATAAGACTTTGCATATCAAAACTTAACTGTCTCTTAACGAAGAACGTATATAAGTATCAATATAAAATTTTCTCTGTGTTAATTGAATTTCGAAAATACTTTCCAATATACTCCTGATCAGGGACATATATATATAGAGGATATCTAACAGTGTTTTCAGTAATACCAAATATATTTCACGATTGGGGCTAATATTTTGATATTTTTCACGAGTGCGCAGCACGAGTGAAAAATATCAAAATATTAGCCACACGAGTGAAATATATTTGGTATTACTGAAGACACTGTTAGATATTCTGTTTATTACATTTTTCATCAACGAAAAACCTATCCCGTATGCTAACTAGGCCTACAGCGATAATTTGTAAACAAAAAGTAGTTCCCCCTGTCCAGGTGCTGACATATATGTCGGTCTTTCTGATTGGTCAATTATTTTGGTATTTTCTTATCATTAATTTGATTGGTCAAATCAGCAAAAGTGATATTTTTCACTAGAGAAAAATATCACTTTTATAGAATGAATAATTTTTGATATTTCACTGGTATAAATGTAATAAAACGTCCTATTATATGTTCCTGTCATGATCAAGCTAATTGAAGTAAATAAAACAGTATCATTTAAGTATTCATAAAAGAGCTTTGCTTCCACATAATGGATCAATTTGACAAGTGCTATTCAATAATTCAAGATTTATTAGATCAGATTCAATAAATTGTTTTCTCCGATATAAACTGCCGAACGGGCATACAATACAATATTCGTAGCAAAATATCCATACTGAAATAAATTTAAAAGTATAAATGATTTTATTCAACTTGGACTTTTAAAGATTGCAAGATAGTTTTTACTGTAAAAACGTTGGTAAAACTTTTTTTTTCTAGAAAATTAATTGTTCTTTCAACTTTTTTCCTGACAACTTTTTTCCTAGATAAAAAGATGCTTTTTACCTAGTCATTCTAAAAAGCGAAATAATCGGAAAAAACTATGAAAATAAAATGAATCCATGCAGCTTGAATTTTTGGCGTTTGTATAAATGAATTACATTGACTTATATTAATGTCACTTAGGTCAAATATGCTAAATCCTTTTCAACATTTTTTTCTTAAAAACAAACGAACCCAGATACCTGCTTGGCCTGAAAGATCCTGTTTTGAGGGTTACCAAATTCGTTTCTTAATGACCTCGACCTTTCATTGATGTCAAATATGTTTAAATCTTTAGAATGTCTTCTGAATAGCGACGAAAAGCAGGTGAGAGGTACAGCTCAACAGAGGTAAGTCTTGGAATTTCAATACCATGAAATGACTCCGACAATGCATCTATGCAACACCCTTCATTATGACTCGATCCCCAAACCATATCACTTCTGTTAGAAATCTTTTGTACAATCTCACGGTCAACATGAAAATATGAAAAAAGTGATTTTCAGCGTTTCAGTCCCTCTGGGCCTCTTGTTGTCTGTTCTTGTTGATAATAATGAGGATGACGACCACGTCTACCTGATATGTGTTTTATAGTAATGACCATCGGATTTGTGTATGCTCATTCTGTATGGCTAGATCATCATGATAATGACAATGCAAGGTGATAAATTACATGAGGTCTGTTAACAGATATTGATTAGGATGATACCTTAACACATCCGTGTACGAGCGGTGAAGGAATATACATATATAGAGGCGACTAATTGCTCCAATCCCCTCCCCTGCACGATCTGAGTGGTATTTCCTTGGAGAGCCAAAATAAGGCCCGCTGTAACTCAATGCATACTGATCGCAGAAGGCGACTTAAAGTTGGTATCCTAATTAATCAGGAATTGGAGTCTCCTTAGCAACCTTCCTCATATGAATGTTGCGAGGAGGGTGAGGAGTCCACGACCACCACGACCACGGCCACTACGACCACAACGATCACCACCACGACGATCACGACTTCGGCCACCACGACCGAGACCAATACGACGACCACCACCACCATGATTACGACCACGACGATCACGACCAAGACCACTACGACCACCAAGACCACCACGACCACCAAGACCACCAAAGAATTTTTTTTAATTGAGAAGCGCACATTGGAAAATAAGGATGAATCAATTCATTTGTACTCCAAAGTTTAATTCAGTTTTTGATATGTTTTATTTTTATTGGGTTGTATTTTCAATTAACAACAAAGCAACTTATTTTCCTAGAAAAAAAGTTGCATGAAATATGTTGAAATTTAGTTTATTTCATTTTATTTCATTTTTTGATAGAAATGTTCAAATCAGTCATTCAAAATTCAAGCTGAATTCATTCATTTGCTCTTCTTAATTCTTTTCAATATGGACCATCGCATTTTGTTATCAAGATTGAGTGTAAGAACAATTATTTTCTAGAAAAAAAAAGATCTGAAAAGTTTTACAGTAAAAATTATCTTGCAATCTTTCAAAATCTATGCTGAATAAAATCATTTATACTTTTCCGGTTTTTTTAGTATGGATAACATCCCACTGGCAACCTCTGATGGATTCTCCTGTTCATTTTGTTAGTTTCCTCAGCATGAGTCGATATTTGGCTTACAGTTCTTTGAGATGCTGACACACAGAATTTGAGGAGGTGCCTTGTATCCAGACCAAGCCTATATTCGGCAAGGCTTGACTGACTGCTGAAATGTTCCCCTCTAATGATCCAGCAGGGGACCTACTGCAATTGTCTTGACATGGATTAGAAACTTCCGCGCTGCCCACAACATTTGACCCTATACTCTAACTGGCAGACAGGGGCCGTTTATTTTGAAGGCGTGTATGAGGTGTTGCGTTGTCACCAGGTTCTTTGGAACCTCGTTGCTTCCTTTTAGGAGGTGAATTGCCTGACATCCTGAGCTGTTAATTTTTGCTATAGCGTATATATAAACTGACCTGAAGAAAACATGCGTTATTTGATCAAACTGCACATAAGGACATAATTACATAACAGTATACAACTGCAGAAAAACCTCTCTGTGTAAGTCGGGCTAGGTAATGTTTTCACTCCATAAGATGTCACCAGAAATTAAATTGATTAGTAAGATGTGCATTAACCCCGTGAAGTTTAATCTGATGAATCTTGTTTCATATAATAAAATAATGTGCTTAAGCTTAAAACAACAAATGACCCGTAAGCCGCGGAAAGACTGGTGATAGATAGCTTGTGGTTACGATGGATCCCTCTCAGCGAGTTTCTGCATGTTTATCCCCAGAAAGGATATGGGACTCGTGTTTAATAATTCCAGTTAAATTAATTTTTACTGTATTACAATGAAATCCACAACTCTGATTGGTCGCAAGAGGGAAATGAAACATTTGCTATATCCGAGTGTAAATGTTACAGGTATGCCTAAATGTACATCAATTAAATATATGTATTGTGACATATGTGTAGACATATCAGTAATACATTGATTGGTTTGACTATTGATAACAATGGATAATATGTAAAAAGTATATTGATATTTCCTATCATATTGATATGTTCCTCGTCTTTCCATAGGGTTCCCGTGTTTTATGCAAGAATATGGATCAATGTTCTTGTCGATTGGTCCAGTGGCTGGCTAAACGAATTCTGATTGGTTGACACTTTGATGACCATAGACATGCATTACGGGCTGACCCCTTGTCAGACCAAACCTGGGGAATTTCCACCACGCACAGTAGACATGACCACTGGATGATGAGGATATTAACATCATATTTGCAATAAATAACGAATAATGGAATAGAAATGAACACTCTGTCAAAAGTCTATCTATTCTAGCAGTATAAATGATATTTATTTTATTTCAATCTGTGTTATAGTACTATTAGATCAACAAGATGGAAAGTCTTTCTTCAATCTAGCCATACTACATCGTATCATTATCAATGCATACTAACCAGTCATTTCAATTATATTCTGTTATTTACTGATTTTGAATCGAATAACTCTTTCAACTGGAGATAAAAAGTATCGTCTACAATGGCCTGATTTCCGGCATTTTCGAGATTTCTGGCTTCCCAAAAGAATGCCAATTAACTGATCCACAGCAGTCTTCTAAACATATCTGTTATAACATTCACAAATTCTTAAGCCGTGATCATTATCAACCGAACAAGACAAAGGAGTTAATCTTCTTTTGTATTGTTTTTTTAATGAGAGATGTCTTCAACATGGAATTCTTTGTTATCACAGTAATGACCTGTTTCCATTGTCTTCTTCGTCTATTTTTTATTATCATATTTTCTTTATATCTATACATATACAAAACATACTATATGCGTAATTAAAGATGATAGGAAATTTATCACGTGACATTAACATATTTAACTGTCGTTGTTAGGTACAACCTTTATTATTTCTCCTAGAAGCGATTCGAAAAGCGACTGATTAGAAGACGGATTGTATAATATAACACTAAGTAGTCTAAAACTCCTAAATCATCTGTAACGGTGAGTTTTATATATTTATATTCATATATTAATTGATACGTTAACTATGATCGCAGAACATATGCTAAATCTGTAAACATGAATTTTATGTATTTCTTCATAGGAAAAAAGTTTCACCGCAACAAAGAATGGTTTATAATTTCAAGAAAATCTCTTTTGTAAAATCCTTTGACATTGCAGGTAGTAGAAAATTCTTGGTTGATTTTTCAGTCCCCGTTGTTGATAGTTTGCCTGGTTTTGTTTTAATTATTTCGAAAAGTGACACGATTCATGATACTTCAGTTTCTTTTGAAATACAATTTTTAAAATTGTGCAATTTATTGAAAAGGACTTAATTATCATAAGTCATTGGCATCTACCAATCTTGATTTTGGAATTCCTTTTGATTTATTTCCTATCATTAACACTTTACTTTAAACTTGTATTATATATTATACAATGTACATATTGTATCAAATTTTGCATGTCCCATCAACTACATTAAATGACAAGCGGATGACAGCCTTAGAAAATGTAATTCATTTTATAACATTTTTGGATGTCATATAAATAGAGGTTACCCAACGAGAGGAGATTGTTTATCATTTTTATCCAACTCGAGTTAGTTCTTTATCCCATAACTTCTTTACTTACAAATGTAAGCTGGTCAAGTTCAAATTATCCCAACGTAGCAACTAAATTCCGTGAACCAAATCACTACGCGACAAAATATACTTCGTTATGAACGAAAGCTAATCGTATTTTAGATGCACGACTGATATCCTCTGTACTATATTTATAAATGATAAAATTTTACAAAACAAAACATTAGTTTGACAATCCTTGTGTCTGTGTGAATTATTAATCTGTAACTTTAAATGACTCCGCTTTAATATATTCGAAGACGACACTGTCATCGCGAAGTCGAACGTCAGCCGCTGAATATTAGACTAATCTTTATCAAATTTAATTATCGGTCCTTTCCTGGATTTTGTAGGTATGTTATTACTGGTTATTGTGATGTTAAATGTTCATTCTGAAAAAGTGTTTATTCGTTGATTTTTTTTTTTTTCTGTTGCTACAATATCCGTACCGAATGACACCGAACTTAGAGCTAATACTGTACCAGGAAACGGGAAGCTCTAGGCATAGGCCTACGTTAGATGCCGCGACCGTTTCATTTAAATGACCACGATTAGGGCCAGCGATTTAACCATTTTGTTTTTCATTGTTCATTGTCAAGAATCAAGGGGGTGTCAGTCGAGTTGATAATGAAATCATTATTATCATAAAACAATATATTTACAGAATGAGATGTTTACATAACTCACTAAGTATCAACGCGCTCATCAATATAATTAAGAATAATTACATGATTCAAAAATACATTGCTAATAGTAAGGGTGAAAATGCTAAACGCAAATTTGAAAATGAATGGAACAAATAAAATAGACTTATAATGCTGTAACTTGTATATATATATATATATATATATATTTTAGAATATCTCCAAAAGCCTTTTACATAGCTGATAACTCCATAATTGAAAAAAAGATTATAAATATAAATACTCTCTCTCTCTCTCTCTCTCATACAGAGTGAGTGAATAAAGGCTTTAAAAATATTCGTTTTCTTTATTTTTTTATTTCTATCTCATTTTCCCCCTTTATTCCACTACTTGTCCATATGCATGTAAACATGTTTCCTAGAATATATTATTCAAATGTATAATGTGTTTGTCAGGGTGTACATGTGTGTAAGGGTGTAGATGTATGTAAGGGTGTATATGTATGTTAGAGTATATATTCATGTGAAGAAGTGGGTATATGAGGTGTGCATGGGTGTGTATGTGTATGTGATGGTGACATTTATATACATGTAGTAAAGAAATGATACATGTGTAATTGTGAGTGTGTAATGATGCAATGTATTTACAGTACAGAAATTTTAACTATTTAGTTTTCTCTGCATTTAATGTTTTTGTGTTGGACATATGCATATGTGTGTGTATAAATGTGTGTATGTAATTAATGTTTAATTACGGTCTTTTGAATATCTTTGATTTATACAAATTCAGTAAACTAATTGATTGCGTTTATACAAGCCTTGGTATGTGTGTGTGTGTATGTGTGAGAAAGTTATGTATTGTACATTTTTTTTTGATGAAAAAACTGAATAAAAAGTAAATTATGAAAAAAAAAGAATCAAGGCGGTGTCAGGTTATTGTTCGATACTGTAGGCCTTATCGATGCAATATCTCGTTTCCATGCGTCGTCTATTTTAACATCATCAAATTATATATTTCGTACGACTCAAACCCCAGATTAGTAGACATTACATGAGGACAACCAGTTATGCTAATGTTGACCACCGTCAAATCCACAAAACGTGTCCATGTTGATCTTTTGAAGCCAGACGACAAAAAAAATAAGTGATAGTAGTAAAAACAGTCCGTGGTCAAAGGCCAGAGGTTAGTCAATCAGATTTGTTGGATGTCATAAATGACCAATCGACCAACCGTCCGTCCGTGAAGATTTCCGGTTAAATTTTTCGACCGAGCTCTTTAAAACTTGTTATGCATTATAATCATATTATGTTGTGTTTTCTCGGTTTGTTTTCTGGAGATTTTCTACATTTTTCAACCGATTTCTTTAATACTTAATAGATTTTCTACACTTTCGTTCATCGAGACGGAACAATATTCCCCCGTCAAATTTCGTATAGTGTTACATTTCTATTTGCTCTGCATTGTCACTCTGTGATCTTACCAAACAAAATACAAAGCTACCAGATAACACTGTTACAGGTTGATTGTGAGAAAAACTTTGAAACATTGAGCTGCTTTCTTTTGAAAATTAATTTCTATTCCATAATTCTCATAGTATTGTAGCAACTCAATCATAACGCACTTCAGTTTTCTGCGATCTTATGAGAATGATAGAGTAACTTCTGAAATAATGTTGTTCAATCCTTTAGTATGACTGCAGATAAAGTATATTGTTAGTCTGCGGTCTTCGTGTTCTTTATCGAACTGGTACTATCTTGGAGGAAGTAGACTATTTTATAATAAATGACTTTTTCCCATTGTCTTCGTCATGTATTTGTATAATTGTATTTTCTTCATTTATCATACACATACACAATAAAACAAATACGCATGAAAAGGTTATAAGGAATAATATGAATGAAGGCAAAGCCTTGGAAGAGCACAGCTAATCTAATTGTCACTTGTATAGGTGAATATGTTTATGTAATATATGTAATTTTTTTCATTATATTAGCAGATTTATGAAAATCACAAGGCCATGATAAGTCATCAAAAGGCCTTATATAACAAGAATTATACAGAATTATATATCTCATCTTTCCCGCTTTATCAATAACATCTTTCAATTTATGGAGTAGTGTTCAAGTAATTAAATAATATCAGTAACCAGTGTTCAGCGAGACATTGAGATAGGGTGAAAACTGAACTTTAATGAAAATTCTCAAAATTCAGTTTTGAGGCCAAAATATGTGAATCTGTAAAGACATTTAAGTTTCAATTAGATTAATATTGCTTTTATAACACAGTTTAAAGTGAATCTGAACATAACTTCACAAAATTCCCTGTTAGAATTTTTATTTTACCCAAAAATAGGTGAACCTGGAAAAAAATCCTCTAAATGATGGATAGGTGCATGTACAGTATAGGTGCATGTACAACAGTATATATGATTGTATCAGTACCCTCACCAGTTTCAATTCAATCTGACAGCATGCAACTCAATAACACTGTCAAATGTGGACTTTAAACAAATATTGACGCCACTGCTATTAAATATTTGTAGTGATGGTTGTAAACTCGCTTTTATTTAATAAATTAATTGAACAAATTAAATAAGGCCAAAAAGTGTAATTTCTGTATATGAATTAAATAATTATTTCTATAACCCATCCCTATAGGGTAACAGGACACCCTGTGGTAAAAAAAAAAAGAAAAAAAAGAAAAAAAAAATCTAATATTTTGAAAAGTACCTAAATCAAGTCTCTTTCATCCATGAAGGATATGTTTGATTTCTTCATATCTGGAAGTTTAGAAGTTTCGTCAATTTTACGCTTTTTGGTCCCACTACTCAGGCCGCTGTGGATCAGTCATAGTGCCAATATATATATATATACATATATATATTTAATCGCTTCACAAAGTTTCTACAAGTTTTATTCTATATATATGTATATACACATGTACATAAATATATAAACATATACTATTGCACAGATATCCCATTCTGATACTTCTATTAAAGTTTGTGTTATTTCCAATAGCAATATTCAATATAATTTCTGTTTTTGTATTGAGTTAACTAATAACATGGGTCCCCTCATCTTAAAAAAAACAAACTACAGACCCAAGGTGCATTAAATTATATCAACTTTAAAGGACTTGAATTGAAGATCCTTCTACCATGTGTAATATTTGATTCTACCATATATTTGGAATGGAATATAGAACATTTTGAACTGTTATTCAGTCACTTCAACTCATTTTTGGGCAAAACCACTTTGGACCGAGGACATGTACTTATAACATATGATTTGAAGATCTGTTTATAGAGAACTTTTAAAAGAAATTCACTTGTGCGCTTTTAAAAATAAAATATGAATCAACTTTGGGATTACATCAGTATATAATTATAATGTTCTGTCAATTTTGTAATATCTGGTTGAAAGTTTAAATTTAGTTATTTATATCAAAATTTTTTGAGTTGTCAAACTTTGAATTATCTTATATATTTTATTACTATAAAAACAAAGATTTTGACTTGGACCAGTGTTTTTGAGTTATCATAGTTCGAGTTAATTAATTTTGATTGTAAGTACATGTATTCTCTTGTCTCCACTAAAACAGAATTTGTAGCAAATTTAAGTTAAACCTACTAAAAGTCAACACCATGGACAATTACTCTCCTTTTGTAATTATGATTAATTACAAAATAATTATAGAAATTCTATAATCTTCCAGGCTTTGGAAATTAACAGCAGTTGTTTACAAGGTTTAAATCATATTACACTGTACATTTACATGTGTTCATAAACATTGTAATACATTTGGTTTAAATTTGGTTTACTTCATTTAAAGGGTGATTCCATCATTAGTTTAAATTCAAAGGTTAGGTCATCAAAATCAAACTTATTGGAAAATATGATTTTTTCCCAAATAGTAAATATTC
This sequence comes from Pecten maximus, assembly GCF_902652985.1. Lineage (NCBI taxonomy): Eukaryota > Metazoa > Mollusca > Bivalvia > Pectinida > Pectinidae > Pecten > Pecten maximus. Next base: position 22,428,248 of record NC_047031.1, on the reverse strand, counting down.
GAATCTTTAATTTACATAAATCAAACAGTTTGACTCGCAGGGTAATTAACACAAGTTCTCCAAATTCTAAGTCCTAAAAATTCTTTATTCCTACCAAAATAACACTTTTTACTTGAAAGCCAGTCAGTATTTTTGTAGGATTCATCATTTTTCTGTACATTTTGGCATTGATTTATTTCCCTGTTCAAAAGTGGATTTCATCAGTAAAAAATGTACATGGTTCTGATATCTGAAAGAAGGAATGTCCCTCTAAATTGAGTCTCATTATATAATTAACTGCCAGGGTCATTTAAGAACATGCCAGGCATTGGAGAAGTGTTGGAACTTCAAACACCTAATTAGAACACACACAATAAAACAGTCCTTGTATGTTTTGACATTGAGTACAAAAGATTGTTTTAAATTTCCTTTTTACTAATTTCAGGCAATATTTTGTGAAATAAACAGTTACTATACTTAGCAATAGAAACCTGATCTATAATACTCTCAACAGTATAATATGACAATTATTTTATAAACATTGCAAAGAATTATTTTTCAGATAAATTTCATTTAAAATTCAATCATTATTCTTGGTACAACCTACATATGTGCCATGTTGATCTATGTTTATTTCTGCTGACTAAAGTAGACTAACTACACATGTACTAAGCCTGCATTTCATAAATGATAAAAATCTAGGGTTATCACATGGGCTTTATATAGGCCTACTATACTAGAATCTAGACTCGGACATTTTAAATGGTTACTAGCCCCATGTGCTGTAGATAATATAACCTTCTTCTAATTATAATAAACAATGCGAGTCAGACACATCGTATCATCTGTAACTAACAATAAAAAAGCTGGTAGAACTCTACGTAACCGATAGGCACTTGTTTCCTATGCATATACCTAGCCTAGTTGTCTTTCGGCATGTTATTGTTTACAATGCAAATCAAGTGCCTGTCGTAAGCCTAACGTTAACGCTGAGAAAATAAATCGACAAGGCGGCCTAAATATTTACGATAGAATCGATCATAACACAGTGTTATCGGCAAATGCCTACCTTTGATTAGATCAGACTGGAACCACATACAAAAATAATTACAAGGACCCTATACTGAGTTTAATTCCAACGTACTCGCATGTCTTGTTGTGTACAATGTATCGGTCAGACGTGAATGGAGACGATGACATTCGGTAATTCCCGATCGGTTACGGACGACATGATAAAAATAAAAGCGAAAACATACCGCTGTTTTGTTACTTAATTTTCATATGAGAACAAAAGTCATATATAACTAATGTTTAAACACTATAGTGAGACTTTGGTGTTGACATTGTTCAAGATTTTTGCCCATGGGAATACTACATCCGGTTTTGAGCCATTCCGGTACCGGTTTTTTGGACCATACGATTTTCTTTGTTCGTATGTATGGGAAGGGAGGCAACTCTTGTTGGAGGTACCGTTTTCCAGTATTTAGAGAGCTTCGCTCGGGCGCCTTCGGCGCCCTAGAGCTGCGCTCTTATCAATTACTATCCTACGAAATTTGTCACGTGGCATTAACATATTTAACTGTCGTTGCTCGGTACAGCAGTGATCATTTCTCCTGGAAGGCGGTTCTAAAAGCGGCTGATTAGAAGACTGAATATATAGAGAGAGCATTGAACAGCCTTAATCTTCTAAATCATTATCTACCCTCTTTGTTTAACCTCTGTTACGGTGTGTTTTTGATATACTTATATATTAATTGACAGATTTATCTCAGAACATATGCTAAGCCTTAATACAGTTCACTTATATCGACGAATTTTATTCATAAAACTTTGTCAGTTCCAGGTACTGTTTTGTTCGGATTTTAAAACGCAACGTTGAAAATTGAGCAATTTATTGGAAAGTATTTGTCTTTTACACCTGCACATCCAGTTTTTCGGTTTCCTTTTGATCCCCCTATTTCAGGTTTCGGTTTTTGTCGCTACGTGTCATCTTTCAAAATCCCGTTTTTATTTGAAGCATTGATTTAAAGAAATGAGCCGTAATTATTTTGCGGGTAACTCCGATCACTCTTCGGGTAAATTCAATCACTTGTCGGGTAACTTCCATCACTTGTCGGGAAACTTCGATCACTTGTCGGGTAACTTCGATCACTCGTCGGGAAACTTCGATCATTTGTCGGGTAACTTCGATCACTTGTCGGGTAACTTCGATCACTTGTCGGGTAACTTCGATCACTCGTCGGGTATTTTCAATCTAACTGTGGACGAACGTGTTTTCGTTTACGACTTTTATGTAAAAATTTAAAGACGATGAAATAGGAACTAAACCAAAAATCAAAATACACAGGTGAATTATACATTTTGTGTTAGGAATGCAAAGTATTCAAGTTTTTAAAGACATGCAAATAGAGTTCAGGCAACACGTCTCTTTTAATTACTTATTCCTATCTCCATTTAACTTCATACTGGATTCCATAGTCAAATAAACACATTGTATAAGCTTCCCATCAGACATTACACTTATAGACGTGTTGACTGACTCTTTTTGGTTTCATTTCAGCTTTCGTTTTGGGCTTCAACTGCTTCAACTTGAGAAAAGTTGCCATTACACTTTAAAGGTAAAAATGCGTGATGTCTGGGTCCGCCCTAGCTCAGTCGGTCAAATAAAATGCCCGTCACAGGTGAAGATCCTAGGTGCGTGGTTCGACTTAACAGTTTAAGTCTCTCAGGAAGCTGAGAAAAGCGACAGTCTGTCCTATCGTGGTTATGCCCTAGGACAAGACTCTACTTACCCCGATTGCTCTGGATGACATGCCAAAAGTGTAGTTTTTGATCTCCGTATAAAAAGCATGTCAAAAATGTAGATTTCTATATCCGTATTAAAACATTCCAAAAGTGTAGTTTTTGATCTCCGTATAAAAAGCATGTCAAAAATGTAGTTTTCGATCTCCGTATTAAAACATTCCAAAAGTGTAGTTTCTATCTCCGTATTAAAACATGCCAAAAGTGTAGTTTTCGACCTCCATATTAAAAAGCATGTCAAAAGTGTAGTTTTTTATCCCCGTAATAAAACAGGCCAAAAGTGTAGTTTTTTTATCTCCGTATTAAAACATTCCAAAGATGTAGTTTTCGATCTCCGTATAAAAAGCATCCCAAAAGTGTAGTTTTTTTATCTCCGTATTAAAACATACCAAAAGTTTTAGATCTCCGTATTAAAACTGACCAAAAGTGTAGTTTTCTATCTCCGTATTAAAACATGCCAAAAGTGTAGTTTTTGATCTCCGTATTAAAACATGCCAAAAGTGTAGTTTTCTATGTGCATATTAAAACATGCCAAAAGTGTCGTTTTCGATCTCTGTATTAAAACATGCCAAAAGTGTCGTTTTCGATCTCCGTATTAAAACATTCCAAAAGTGTAGTTTTATATCTCCGTATTAAAACATTCCAAAAGTGTAGTTTTATATCTCCGTATTAAAACATTCCAAAAGTGTAGTTTTTGATATCCGTATAAAAGGATGCCAAAAGTGTGGTTTTCGATCTCCGTATCAAAATCTGATACAGATTTTTCCAATAACGTAATAAGAGTGACTGTAATTGAGTGTTGGTAAAGGTAGCCTTTTAAATAAGTGGGTTTGTTTCAAAATATGGCTGAAATACAACAAGTCAAGAGAAAAATACATTGCTTAGATTGTGAGAAACACTTGTACACGATCGATTTGTCAAAATACTTATACAATTGAATATCTAGTTGGCAAGAGACCTGTGTTTATCACTGTATTTTTCCCTTGAGACAGGTAAATTCATGATTTTCAAAAATGTAGAAACCCGGTCTTATTTCGATTTTTCATTTCTTTCTGTTCCCAATCCACTTCTAATATCCATGCATGACATTTCAGAATACAAATATAATTTAATATCTTAATTGGACATGTTAACCCTGACTCGGTAATTACATATATACTATATACATTCTTATATAAATTCCATTAGCGGGGCTTGAAAGTTCTCTGCAATGGGAGTCCATTTTGAAATATGAAACAACCAATGCATCAGAACTACAATATGTGTTGTTGTTTTTTACGGGTTTTTTTCATAAAGATCTCAAAATCCAAAATGGCTGCCTGTCGGCCATTTTGTTTTTTCTTATCAAAAATCAGTACCAAATAAAACATTCAAGCAGCAAAATAATAATTTGTAGAAAACACAATCAAAAATCTGCCGAGTGTGACTTTATATATTGAGAAACCTGACATCTTCATTATGAAATATTCTTTAGGGTGGTAGGTATGATATTGCTTCATAGCTATCCACATATCAACAATCCACATATAGACTTCGCTTCAGGCTTTGCCTGTTTCATATTTATTTATTTATTTAGGTGCCATTTAAGTGTAATACGAAGTTCTCACCACAATTACAAATTTGAACAGATGTAAGTAGCATGCTTTTTTCTTTTTGTTTCAGGGTCCACTTTAATCATGGAAAATTTTACGTTACCACAAAACATCAGAAGTATGACCAAATGCAATTCTTTCCTGTGGAACTCTTCTTCGACATCTATCCAAGACGCAACTATTGACAACAACACATCACTGTGTAACTTTACGTCGGCAGCCAACCAGTCTGTCATAACCGAGATTGATTACGGAGCCTCATGGGTGTATTTCTACCTTATCCCAATTATTTCATCGTTTGGCCTTATCGGGAACACGCTGTCCTTTATAGTGGTGATCCAGCTGTCTAGAGTCTCGTCGTTCTACCTCTATCTAGCGGTGCTGGCCCTGTCTGATAGTGTAGTTTTAATACTTTTGGGGTTCCTATATTATATTGACCCCAGTGTATTCTTGTCGGCACATAAAGATACACCACGTAATTATTACTCTCCTTTTTATATATGTTATATCATATTCTCTCAGTATTCTTCCTGGATCATAGTTGCCCTAAGTGTCGATCGATATATTGCCGTCTGTCATCCATTGAAAGTCAAAACATTTTGTACCCGAAAAAGGGCGATCACCACTACAATGTGTATATTCCTGGCAATCTTTGCCCTCGACTTTCCGTTGTTTTGTTTCAAATGGAATGATGATAACACTTCTTGCCTCTTTCCAGCGAAATCTATTCACTTTACTGCGGAATATTTTAATATAATCGATCTACCTACCTACGCGATGGTACCCGTTGCTATTATATTGGTACTAAGTATACTAATTATCCGAGGTCTTTATATTGCTAATAAACGTAGACAACACTTATCAAACAACTTGACATCAGGCAGAATGAAGATAAAGTCTTCAACGTTGAAAACAATGGTATTACTGATGGCTACCGTGCTGATATTCTTCATGACGTCACTTCCTGTGATATGCGTAATGACCTATACCCTAGCTGCTGACGTAGGATTTACAGTTTTTATGCATTCCAATCCATACATCATATGTATGATTGACGTTTTATCTGCCCTGAATCATGCTGCTAATTTCGCACTCTATGGTCTGACAGGGACAACTTTTAGGGAAGAATTACTAAAACTGTTTTGTCGGTGCCGTTTCAGGGGGGTGACAGGTTGATGGTAGCATTCAACTGTTTACACTAAAAACATAGCTTAATTTTTTCATCGATTCAAATTTTCCATGTTTTAACAAAAGTATCGAGACAGGCGTTAATCAATAACTGAGGCCACCGGCTATAGGTTGGTTTTACAAAATGACTACACTTAATTTTCAAAAACTAAATTAAATGCATTTCATGCAAAACACGAAAAAGATATTAATGTAAGTTTTTCAAAAAAAATATCAAAAAGTAATCCCTTTTATGCAGCATTTAGTGAAATTCTTTACAAATAATGTAGAATTTTTGGTGAAACCATTTGATTGTGGAATTGTATAAATAGCTTGAGTATTTACTAGTGGAAATAATTTTGTTGATTGAGATTCAGAACTATACACTCACATGGTAAGCCTATTGTTTCTCTCTAATCTCTTTTGCATGTTTTGTTTTGTTTTCTATTGTTTTAGGTCATTAAGAGCCAAACAACAATAGAAAAAGACATTCACAAAACATTAATATATCAAAGTATTGTGTAGGAAATTACATGTAAAGGTTTTCGTAAAATGTATAAAAGAGTACAGAAACATTAATACATTAATCAAAGTTCTATCTCGGAGGACTTGACTACCAGGAAGGACACGTATCAGGGTAAAGTTTGGGGTTCATACTGTAGTATTGTGAATAAGGTTTGTAGGTCATATTTTAGTGATGTTTATTAGGTTGGTGGGTCATACTGTAGTGTTGATCAGGTTGATCGGCCATATTGTAGTGTTTTGTATAAATTTTGAGGGTCATACTGTAATGTTATGCATAAGGTTTGGGGGTCATACTGTTATGTTATGTATAAGGTTTGGGGTTCATACTGTAATGTTATGTATAAGGTTTAGGGGTGATACTGTAATGTTATGTATAAGATTTGGGTGTATAATGTTGGTGGGCTATACTGTAGTGTTGTGTATATGGTTGGTGGGTCATAATGTAGTGTTGAGTATAAGGTTGGTGGGTTATACTGTAGTGTTGAGTATAAGGTTGGTGGGTTATACTGTAGTGAGGTGTATAAGGTTGGTAGGTCAAACTGTAGTGTTGTGTATAAGGTTGGTGGGTCATAATGTAGTGTTGTGTATAAGGTTGGTGGGTCATACTGTAGTGTTGTGTATAATGTTGGTGGGTTATATTGTAGTGTTGTGCATAATGTTGGTGGGTTATACTGTAGTGTTGTGTATAAGGTTGGTAGGTCATACTGTAGTGATGTGTATAAGGTTGGTGGGTCATACTGTAGTGATGTGTATAAGGTTGGTGGGTCATACTGTAGTGTTGTGTATCAGGTTTGTAGGTCATAATGTAGTGTTGCGTATACTGTTGGTGGGTTATACTGTAGTGAGGTGTATAAGGTTGGTAGGTCCTATTGTAGTGATGTGTATAAGGTTGGTAGGTCATACTGTAGTGATGTGTATAATGTTGGTAGGTCATACTGTAGTGAGGTGTATAAGGTTGGTGGGTCATACTGTAGTGATGTGTATAAGGTTGGTGGGTCATACTGTAATGTTGTGTATAAGGTTGGTGGGTCATACTGTAATGTTGTGTATCAGGTTTGTAGGTCATAATGTAGTGTTGCGTATACTGTTGGTGGGTTATACTGTAGTGTTGTGTATACTGTTGGTGGGTTATACTGTAGTGTTGTGTATAAGGTGGGTGGGTCATACTGTAGTGTTGTGTATAAGGTCGGTGGGTCCTATTGTAGTATATTGTGTATAAGGTTAATGGTCATACTGTAGTGTTGTTTATTAAGTTGATGTTGCATACTGTATTTTTATATACATTGTGATTTTCATGAAGAATAAATACCTTTTTAAACTGTATATTAGTATTGCTTATAGTTCTTCAACACAAGTGTATAAGAAAACATGTTTCAAACAAAATCATCATAGAATTAACAGAGAACACGTCTTCACAGAAAATGTCACACGAAAGTACAATGCACTTACGTTGTATACAGAACCCAGACATGTATACACCGCGTTCAATATGTACATCAGGGCCCTGGTGTTCAAAAGGTGATTGGGCTAATTACAGTGTAAAAAATAAATGTTTATATCCTGAACAAATCATTTCTGGTAAAACTAACTTGACAAAATTTGAAAGGACTATAGCACTTGTCAGTCTCTTCTAATCTGCCTATTTCAAGGAATACACACCCTCGGGTTTTGAGGTAAAGACGAAATGAGATTTTCACTGGTCAAGTGATTAAGCTAAACACCTTTTGAACAGCTAGGCCCAATTGTTTTGAATGTGGTCAAGTACTACATTTGATCTTTCACATTGACCAATGATCACTCAAATCCAAGCAGGTGTGGCTCTTAAAATATTGTATACAAGGTTATAACAGTCGACCGCATACGGACGCACACACTTTAAAATTCCCTTTTAGTTCATAAAAAACTCTTTTCAAAATATTCGCTCCACCAGTGAAATACATTTGGTATTACTGAAGACACTATTACATTTTCTGTTTATTACATTTTCATAACAAAATATACCGGGTCAGCTTTATTTTTCTTAATCGTCGAGGGTACGGAGAATGAATAATTTTCGATATTTCACTGGTGAATTTGTAATAAAGAGAGTTGCTCGCGTCATTAATACAAATACTACAATATATGATTTGCAGTCAACAAGTATAAATAGTATAACAATCATGACCCACGTTGGGCTATGTACGCATTCTTGTCTCTGTACAATAAAATGTTCATCTCGCCCATGAAAAACAGTCCTCTTCGTCAGCCATGCAGGTCCGACTTTTCTTTTGTGGTTCAAAGAGCTTCTTGATAATCTGAAATACAGGATGGATAGCCACTCTGATCGCACAAGGTAGGGATAATAAAGAAAAAATGTGTAGTCTGGAGTTTGGTTAGAATTTATACAAGAGTTGAGGTCAATTGTATGATTTGTATAATTATAGATCAGTCATCAAGGCTATTCAAGCATAACCGAAAAGCATCATTTGGTGTCAAAATGTTCTTTTCCCTGCATATGTAGCGGTCGAATTGTTTAGTTACCATTTAATCTTTCTTTGTTGGCTTAAGCTTTACCGCTTAACGCTTAAAATTACCATTAACATATATGGTGTACCACATTGCATATTACATATACTAATACACATACTATTACATTTCAAAATATCTCATTAATTTTATAGATGGCATTAAATACAGAACACAAACATACTACTGGGGAGTTTATTATCCATCACATCCTACACAATGTATCCTGCCCAATTCTATCCTTTGTCATTGTAATGAAGTTTAGCGTCTGAGGTGTTGCTTAGTCAGCAGGCTCTTTGGACCCTCGTTGTTTCTTTTTAGGAGGTGACTTGCCTGACATCGTGAGTTGTTAATTTGTGCTACAGCTTATATATAAACACCATATTTTGGTCCACACATGCATTATTTGATACAACTGCACATAAGTACATACCAATATACAACTGAAGAAAAACTTCTCTGTTTATGTCGGTCAAGGGAATGTTTATCAATATCACTCCATAAGATGTCATAGACATTAAAATTAAATTGATTAGTAAGACGTTCATAAACCCGGTGAGGTTTAATCTGATGAATCTTGTTTCATGTAATAAATAATTTGTTTAAGCTTAAAACAACAATGACCTGTAAGCCACAGAAAGACTGGTGATAAATAGTTTGTGATTGAGATGGATCCCTCTCAGAGTATCTACATGTTTATCACCGGAAATGATATGGGACACATGATTAATAATTCCAGTTAAATTATTTTTTTCTGTATTACAATGAAATCCACAACTCTGATTGGTCGCAAGAGGAAAATGAAACATTTGCTATACCCGAGTGTAAAAGTTAAAGGTATGCCAAAATGTACATCAATTAAATATATATATAGTGACATATGTGTAAACATATCAGTAATACATTGATTGGTTTGACTAATGATAACAATGGATAATATGTAAAAGTATATTGATATTTCCTATCATATTGATATGTTCCTCGTCTTTTCCATAGGGTTCCCGTGCTTTATACAAGAATATGGATCAATGTTCTTGTTGATTGGTCCAGTGGCTGGCTAAACGAATTCTGACTGGTTGACACTTTGATGACCATATACATGCATAGCGGGCTGACCCCTTGTGAGTCCAACCCTGGGGAATTTCTACCACGCACAGTAGACATGACCACTGAATGATGAGGATATTAACATCATATTTGCAATAAATAACGAATAATGGAATAGAAATGAACACTCTGACAAAAGTCTATCTATTCTAGCAGTATGAATTATATTTATTTTATTTCAATCTATGTTATAGTACTATTAGATCAACCAAATGGAAAGTCTTTCTTCAATCTAGCCATACTACATCGTATCATTATCAATGCACGATAACCAGTCATTTCAGTTATATTCTGTTTTTTACTGGTTTTGAATCGAATAACTCTTTCAACTGAAGATAAAAAGTATCTTCTACAATGGCCTGATTTCCGGCATTTTCGAGATTTCTGGCTTCCCAAAAGAATGCCAATTAACTGATCCACAGCAGTCTTCTAAACATATCTGTTATAACATTCACAAATTCTTAAGCCATGATCATTATCAACCGAACAAGACAAAGGAGTCAATCTTCTTTTGTATTGTTTTTTTAATGAGAGATGTCTTCAACATGGAATTCTTTGTTATCACAGTAATGACCTGTTTCCATTGTCCTCTTCGTCTATTTTTTATTATCATATTTTCTTTATATCTATACATATACAAAACATACCATATGCGTAATTAAAGATGATAGGAAATTTATCACGTGACATTAACATATTTAACTGTCGTTGTTAGGTACAACCTTTATTATTTCTCCTAGAAGCGATTCGAAAAGCGACTGATTAGAAGACGGATTGTATAATATAACACTAAGTAGTCTAAAACTCCTAAATCATCTGTAACGGTGAGTTTTATATATTTATATTCATATATTAATCGATACGTTAACTATGATCGCAGAACATATGCTAAATCTGTAAACATGAATTTTATGTATTTCTTCATAGGAAAAAAGTTTCACCGCAACAAAGAATGGTTTATAATTTCAAGAAAATCTCTTTCGTAAAATCCTTTGACATTGCAGGTAGTAGAAAATTCTTGGTTGATTTTTCAGTCCCCGTTGTTGATAGTTTGCTTGGTTTTGTTTTAATTATTTCGAAAAGTGACACGATTCATGATACTTCAGTTTCTTTTGAAATACAATTTTAAAAATTGTGCAATTTATTGAAAAGGATTTAATTATCATAAGTCATTGGCATCTACCAATCTTGATTTTGGAATTCCTTTTGATTTATTTCCTATCATTAACACTTTACTTTAAACTTGTATTATATATTATACAATGTATATATTATATCATATTTTGCATGTCCCATCAACTACAATTAATGACAAGCGGATGACAGCCTTAGAAAATGTAATTCATTTTATAACATTTTTGGATGTCATATAAATAGAGGTTACCCAACGAGAGGAGATTGTTTATCATTTTTATCCAACTCGAGTTCTTTATCCCATAACTTCTTTACTTACAAATGTAAGCTGGTCAAGTTCAAATTCTCCCAACGTAGCAACTAAATTCCGTGAACCAAATCACTACGCGACAAAATATACTTCGTTATGAACGAAAGCTAATCGTATTTTAGATGCACGACTGATATCCTCTGTACTATATTTATAAATGATAAAATTTTACAAAACAAAACATTAGTTTGACAATCCTTGTGTCTGTGTGAATTATTAATCTGTAACTTTAAATGACTCCGCTTTAATATATTCGAGGACGACACTGTCATCGCGAAGTCGAACGTCACCGCTGAATATTAGACTAATCTTTATCAAATTTAATTATCGGTCCTTTCCTGGATTTTGTAGGTATGTTATTACTGGTTATTGTGATGTTAAATGTTCATTCTGAAAAAGTGTTTATTCGTTGATTTGTTTTTTTTCTGTTGCTACAATATCCGTACCGAATGACACCGAACTTAGAGCTAATACTGTACCAGGAAACGGGAAGCTCTAGGCTTAGGCCTACGTTAGATGCCGCGACCGTTTCATTTAAATGACCACGATTAGGGCCAGCGATTTAACCATTTTGTTTTTCATTGTTCATTGTCAAGAATCAAGGGGGTGTCAGTCGAGTTGATAATGAAATCATTATTATCATAAAACAATATATTTACAGAATGAGATGTTTACATAACTCACTAAGTATAAACGCGCTCATCAATATAATTAAGAATAATTACATGATTCAAAAATACATTGCTAATAGTAAGGGTGAAAATGCTAAACGCAAATTTGAAAATGAATGGAACAAATAAAATAGACTTATAATGCTGTAACTTGTATATATATATATATATATATTTTAGAATATCTCCAAAAGCCTTTTACATAGCTGATAATTCCATAATTGAAAAAAAGATTATAAATATAAATACTCTCTCTCTCTCTCATACAGAGTGAGTGAATAAAGGCTTTAAAAATATTCGTTTTCTTTATTTTTTTATTTCTATCTTATTTTCCCCCTTTATTCCACTACTTGTCCATATGCATGTAAACATGTTTCCTAGAATATATTATTCAAATGTATAATGTGTTTGTCAGGGTGTACATGTGTGTAAGGGTGTAGATGTATGTAAGGGTGTATATGTATGTTAGAGTATATATTCATGTGAAGAAGTGGGTATATGAGGGTGTGCATGGGTGTGTATGTGTATGTGATGGTGAAATTTATATACATGTTGTAAAGAAATGATACATGTGTAATTGTGAGTGTGTAATGATGCAATGTATTTACAGTACAGAAATTTTAACTATTTAGTTTTCTCTGCATTTAATGTTTTTGTGTGGGACATATGGATATGTGTGTGTATAAATGTGTGTATGTGATTAATGTTTAATTACGGTCTTTTGAATATCTTTGATTTATACAAATTCAGTAAACTAATTGATTGCGTTTATACAAGCCTTGGTACGTGTGTGTGTGTATGTGTGAGAAAGTTATGTATTGTACATTTTTTATGATGAAAAAACTGAATAAAAAGTAAATTATGAAAAAAAAGAATCAAGGGGGTGTCAGGTTATTGTTCGATATACTGTAGGCCTAATCGATGCAATATCTCGTTTCCATGCGTCGTCTATTTTAACATCATCAAATTATATATTTCGTACGACTCAAACCCCAGATTAGTAGACATTACATGAGGACAACCAGTTATGCTAATGTTGACCACCGTCAAATCCACAAAACGTGTCCATGTTGATCTTTTGAAGACAGACGACAAAAAAAATTATTGATAGTAGTAAAAGAATTTTTCAACCGATTTCTTTGATACTTAATAGACTTTCTACACTTTCGGTCATCGAGACGGAACAATATACCCCGTCAAATTTCGTATAGTGTTACATTTCTATTTGCTCTGCATTGTCACTCCGTGATCTTACCAAACAAAATACAAAGTTACCAGATAACACTGTTACAGGTTGATTGTGAGAAAAACTTTGAAACATTGAGCTGCTTTCTTTTGAAAATTAATTTCTATTCCATAATTATCATAGTATTGTAGCAACTCAATCATAACGCACTTCAGTTTTCTGCGATCCTGTGAGAATGATAGAATAACTCACGAAATAAGGTTGTTCAATCCTTTAGTATGACTGCAGACGGCGTATATTGTTAGTGTGCCGTCTTCGTGTTCTTTATCGAACTGGTACTATCTTGGAGGAAGTAGACTATTTTATAATAAATGACTTTTTCCCATTGTCTTCGTCATGTATTTGTATTATTATATTTTCTTCATTTGTCATACACATACACAATAAAACAAATACACATGAAAAAGGTTATAAGGAATATCAATTACTATCCTACGAATTTTATCACGTGACATTAACATATTTAACTGTCGTTGCTCGGTAGAGCAGTGATCATTTCTCCTGGAAGGCGGTTCTAAAAGCGGCTGATTAGAAGACTGAATATTTATAGAGAGTATTGAACAGCCTTAAACTTCTAAATAATTATCTACCCTCTTTGTTTAACCTCTGTTACGGTGTGTTTTTGATATACTTATATATTAATTGACAGATTTATCTCAGAACATATGCTAAGCCTTTATACAGTTCACTTATATCGACGAAATTATTCATAAAAAGTTGTCAGTTCCAGGTACTGTTTTGTTCGGATTTAAAAACGCAATGTTGAAAATTGAGCAATTTATTGGAAAGTATTTGTCTTTTACACCTGCACATCCAGTTTTTCGGTTTCCTTTTGATCTATTTCAGGTTTAGGTTTTTGTCGCTACGTGTCATCTTTCAAAATCCCGTTTTAATTTGTAGCATTGATTTAAAGAAATGAGCCGTAATTATTTTGCGGGTAACTCCGATCACTCTTCGGGTAAATTCGATCACTTGTCGGGAAACTTCGATCATTTGTCGGGTAACTTCGATCACTTGACGGGTAACTTCGATCACTCGTCGGGTAACTTCGATCACTCGTCGGGTAACTTCGATCGCTCGTCGGGTATTTTCAATCTAACTGTGGACGAACGTGTTTTCGTTTACGACTTTTATGTAAAAATTTAAAGACGATGAAATAGGAACTAAACCAAAAATCAAAATACACAGGTGAATTATACATTTTGTGTTAGGAATGCAAAGTATTCAAGTTTTTAAAGACATGCAAATAGAGTTCAGGCAACACGTCTCTTTTAATTACTTATTCCTATCTCCATTTAACTTCATACTGGATTCCATAGTCAAATAAACACATTGTATAAGCTTTCCATCAGACATTGCACTGATAGACGTGTTGACTGACTCTTTTTTGTTTCATTTCAGCTTTCGTTTTGGGCTTCAACTGCTTCAACTTGAGAAAAGTTGCCATTACACTTTAAAGGTAAAAATGCGTGATTTTGTCTTGTCTTGTCTTGTCAAGTATGTACCCACCCATTTCTAGCTGCTGGTAGCTCTGGTGTTGCATTCAAATGACTTATATTGATCAAGTATAATATGTACATCATTCTGTAATTTCAAAGGATAGATCCCTTGTTCATGTCTCACTATTTAATCACCATTTTTATATCAAAATTGAATTTCGATGTTAATGAAAATGGCCTTCTTGTTGATAGCAAGCATATATTCTGATATCATAAACGTTTTTCTACAAAAAAAATAACTAATTCTTGAAATAAAAAAATCACAGAGAAAAAGAAAAAAAAAAGTTATGCATGAAGTAAAAAATCTCTTTTTTAATATCGCCCCTCAGCAAAAACCCCGAACCCTATGCACTGTACGGTGTAACCTTACTTTGTTCTGATATCTATATCGGTAATATTGTAGTTTTCATATATTGTTATAGAAAAATGATTCATTTTGTAATTGAGATCATATACACTTTATAAATATAGGTCTCAACCATCGAAGTCACCCGCATACAGATTCATGTAATTACTAATAGCGAAAGAATATATATATATACAATTCGTAAGTAAAATATTTGAATATTCCATTATATTTTCAAAAATATCCATTGGCTCTCTACGATGTTAAACTTAATAGCATTAAAAAAAACTGTCACAGTCAGAGTGATTATCGTCGTCTTGAATCAATATTGCCATGTGGTGAGTTTCATTTTTCCGGGTATTACGGCTTTCCTCCACATTCAAAACCTGCACGTCCTTAAATGACCCTTGCTGTTAATAGGACGTTAAACAAAATAAACTAAAATCATTTTTATATTCATGAAGATTCCAAGTTTAATATAGTTATATGAACGCGTAATGGTAGTGTACGAGAGAAAAAGTAAAGGTATCAAATTTACCCGCATGATTGAAGTAACTCGACATTCCCCGAGTGTGAACAAGATTCAGAAAAAAACATATGTACATAATTCAATCTGATTAACTAATTAAAGATAATCTGATCAACATCTTTGAATTCATTTCTATATCAAAGGGTCATAACATAAATCACATGATATCAGAGAGAGAGGTTGCGTTCAGTCAAATTGATACCTTAAATTTAAAATTATCATTATGATGTCTGGGTCCGCCCTAGCTCAGTCGGTCAAATAAAATGCCCGTCACAGGTGAAGATCCTAGGTGCGTGGTTCGACTTAACAGTTTAAGTCTCTCAGGAAGCTGAGAAAAGCGACAGTTTGTCCTATCGTGGTTATGCCCTAGGACAAGACTCTACTTACCCCGATTGCTCTGGATGACATGCCAAAAGTGTAGTTTTTGATCTCCGTATAAAAAGCATGTCAAAAATGTAGTTTTCCATATCAGTATTAAAACATTCCAAAAGTGTAGTTCTTGATCTCCGTATAAAAAGCATGTCAAAAATGTAGTTTTCGATCTCCGTATTAAAACATTCCAAAAGTGTAGTTTCTATCTCCGTATTAAAACATGCCAAAAATGTAGTTTTCGACCTCCATATTAAAAAGCATGTCAAAAGTGCAGTTTTTTATTCCCGTAATAAAACAGGCCAAAAGTGTAGTTTTTTTTATCTCCGTATTAAAACATTCCAAAGATGTAGTTTTCGATCTCCGTATAAAAAGCATGCCAAAAGTGTAGTTTTTTTTATCTCCGTATTAAAACATACCAAAAGTTTTAGATCTCCGTATTAAAACTGACCAAAAGTGTAGTTTTCTATCTCCGTATTAAAACATTCCAAAAGTGTAGTTTTTGATCTCCGTATTAAAACATGCCAAAAGTGTAGTTTTCGATCTCTGTATTAAAACATGCCAAAAGTGTCGTTTTCGATCTCTGTATTAAAACATTCCAAAAGTGTAGTTTTATATCTCCGTATTAAAACATTCCAAAAGTGTAGTTTTATATCTCCGTATTAAAACATTCCAAAAGTGTAGTTTTTGATCTCCGTATAAAAAGCATGTCAAAAGTGTAGTTTTCGATCTCCGTATAAAAGGATGCCAAAAGTGTGGTTTTCGATCTCCGTATCAAAATCTGATACAGATTTTTCCAATAACGTAATAAGAGTGACTGTAATTTAGTGTTGGTAAAGGTAGCCTTTTAGATAAGTGGGTTTGTTTTAAAATATGGCTGAAATACAACAAGTCAAGAGAAAAATACATTGCTTAGATTGTGAGAAACACTTGTACAGACAGGTAAATTCATGATTTTCAAAAATGTAGAAACCCGGTCTTATTTCGATATTTCATTTCTTTCTGTTCCCAATCCACTTTTAATATCCATGCATGACATTTCAGAATACAAATATAATTGAATATCTTAATTGGACATGTTAACCCTGACTCGTTAATTACATATATACTATATACATTCTTATATCAATTCCATTAGCGGGGCTTGAAAGTTCTCTGCAATGGGAGTCCATTTTGAAATATGAAACAACCAATGCATCAGAACTACAATATGTGTTGTTGTTTTTTACGGGTTTTTTTCATAAAGATCTCAAAATCCAAAATGGCGGCCTGTCGGCCATTTTGTTTTTCTTATCAAAAATCAGTACCAAATAAAACATTCAAGCAGCAAAATAATAATTTGTAGAAAACACAATCAAAAATCTGCCGAGTGTGACTTTATATATTGAGAAACCTGACATCTTCATTATGAAATATTCTTTAGGGTGGTAGGTATGATATTGCTTCATAGCTATCCACATATCAACAATCCACATATAGACTTCGCTTCAGGCTTTGCCTGTTTCATATTTATTTATTTATTTAGGCGCCATTTAAGTGTAATACGAAGTTCTCACCACAATTACAAATTTGAACAGATGTAAGTAACATGCTTTTTTCTTTTTGTTTCAGGGTCCACTTTAATCATGGCAAATTTTACGTTACCACAAAACATCAGAAGTATGACCAAATGCAATTCTTTCCTGTGGAACTCTTCGATATCTATCCAAGACGCAACTATTGACAACAACACATCACTGTGTAACTTTACGTCGGCAGCCAACTGGTCTGTCATAACCGAGATTGATTACGGAGCCTCATGGGTGTATTTCTACCTTATCCCGATTATTTCATCGTTTGGCCTTATCGGGAACACGCTGTCCTTTATAGTGGTGATCCAGCTGTCTAGAGTCTCGTCGTTCTACCTCTATCTAGCGGTGCTGGCCCTGTCTGATAGTGTAGTTTTAATACTTTTGGGGTTCCTATATTATATTGACACCAGTGTATTCTTGTCGGCACATAAAGATACACCACGTAATTATTACTCTCCTTTTTATATATGTTATATCATATTCTCTCAGTATTCTTCCTGGATCATAGTTGCCCTAAGTGTCGATCGATATATTGCCGTCTGTCATCCATTGAAAGTCAAAACATTCTGTACCAGAAAAAGGGCGATCACCACTACAATGTGTATATTCCTGGCAATCTTTGCCCTCGACTTTCCGTTGTTTTGTTTCAAATGGAATGATGATAACACTTCTTGCCTTTTTCCAGCGAAATCTATTCACTTTACTGCGGAATATTTTAATATAATCGATCTACCTACCTACGCGATGGTACCCGTTGCTATTATATTGGTACTAAGTATACTAATTATCCGAGGTCTTTATATTGCTAATAAACGTAGACAACACTTATCAAACAACTTGACATCAGGCAGAATGAAGATAAAGTCTTCAACGTTGAAAACAATGGTATTACTGATGGCTACCGTGCTGATATTCTTCATGACGTCACTTCCTGTGATATGCGTAATGACCTATACCCTAGCTGCTGACGTAGGATTTACAGTTTTTATGCATTCCAATCCATACATCATATGTATGATTGACGTTTTATCTGCCCTGAATCATGCTGCTAATTTCGCACTCTATGGTCTGACAGGGACAACTTTTAGGGAAGAATTACTAAAACTGTTTTGTCGGTCCCGTTTCAGGGGGGTGACAGGTTGATGGTAGCATTCAACTGTTTACACTAAAAACATAGCTTAATTTTTTCATCGATTCAAATTTCCCATGTTTTAACAAAAGTATCGAGACAGGCGTTAATCAATAACTGAGGCCAACGGCTATAGGTTTTACAAAATGACTACACTTAATTTTCAAAAACTAAATTAAATGCATTTCATGCAAAACACGGAAAAGATATTAATGTAAGTTTTTCAAAACAAATATCAAAAAGTAATCCCTTTTATGCAGTATTTAGTGAAATTCTTTACAAATAATGTAGAATTTTGGGTGAAACCATTTGATTGTGGAATTGTATAAATAGCTTGAGTATTTACTAGTGGAAATAATTTTGTTGATTGAGATTCAGAACTATACACTCACATGGTAAGCCTATTGTTTCTCTCTAATCTCTTTTGCATGTTTTGTTTTGTTTTCTATTGTTTTAGGTCATTAAGAGCCAAACAACAATAGAAAAAGACATTCACAAAACATTAATATATCAAAGTATTGTGTAGGAAATTACATGTAAAGGTTTTCGTAAAATGTATAAAAGAGTACAGAAACATTAATACATTAATCAAAGTTCTATCTCGGAGGACTTGACTACCAGGAAGGACACGTATCAGGGTAAAGTTTGGGGTTCATACTGTAGTATTGTGAATAAGGTTTGTAGGTCATATTTTAGTGATGTTTATTAGGTTGGTGGGTCATACTGTAGTGTTGTGTATCATGCTGATCGGTCATATTGTAGTGTTTTGTATAAATTTTGGGGGTCATACTGTAATGTTATGTATAAGGTTTGGGGGTCATACTGTTCAGTTATGTATAAGGTTTAGGGGTCATACTGTAATGTTATGTATAAGGTTTCGGGGTCATACTGTAAAGTTATGTATAAGGTTTAGTGGTGATACTGTTATGTTATGTATAAGGTTTGGGGGTCATACTGTAATGTTATGTGTAATGTTATGTATAAGATTTGGGTGTATAATGTTGGTGGGCTATACTGTAGTGTTGTGTATAAGTTGGTGGGTCATAATGTAGTGTTGAGTATAAGGTTGGTGGGTTATACTGTAGTGATGTGTATAATGTTGGTGGGTTATACTGTAGTGTTGTCTATAAGGTTGGTGGGTCCTATTGTAGTGTTGTGTATAAGGTTGGTGGGTCATACTGTAGTGTTGTGCATCAGGTTTGTAGGTCATAATGTAATGTTGCGTATACTGTTGGTGGGTTATTCTGTAGTGATGTTAATAAGGCTGGTAGGTCATACTGTAGTGATGTGTATAAGGTTGGTGGGTCATACTGTAGGGATGTGTATAAGGTGGGTGGGTCATACTGTAGTGTTGTGTATAAGGTTGGTGGGTCATACTGTAGTGTTGTGTATAAGGTTGGCAGGTCCTATTGTAGTATATTGTGTATAAGGTTAATGGTCATACTGTAGTCTTGTTTATTAGGTTGATGTTGCATTCTGTATTTTTATATATATTGTGATTTTCATGAAGAATAAATATCTTTTTAAACTGGATATAAGTATTTGTTATAGTTCTTCAACACAAGTGTATAAGAAAACATGTTTCAAACAAAATCATAGTAGAATTAACAGAGAACACGTCTTCACAGAAAATGTCACACGAAAGTACAATGCACTTACGTTGTATACAGAACCCAGACATGTATACACCGCGTTCAATATGTACATCAGGGCCCTGTTGTTCAAAAGGTGATTAGGGCTAATTACAGTGTAAAAGATAAATGTTTATATCCTGAATCAAATCATTTCTGTTAAAACTAACTTGACAAAATTTGAAAGGACTATAGCACTTGTCAGTCTCTTCTACTCTGCTATTTCAAGGAATACACACCCTCGGGTTTTGAGGTAAAGACGAAATGAGATTTTCACTGGTCAAGTGATTAAGTTAAACACCTTTTGAACAGCTAGGCCCAATTGTGTTGAATGTGGTCAAGTACTACATTTGATCTTTCACATTGACCAATGACCACTCAAATCCAAGCAGGTGTGGTTCTTAAAATATTGTATACAAAGTTATAACAGTCGACAGCATACGGACGCACACACTTTAAAATCCCCTTTTAGTTCATAAAAAAACTCTTTTCAAATTATTCGCTCCACGAGTGAAATACATTTGGTATTACTGAAGACTGAAGTTGAGGTCAATTTTATGATTTGTATAATTATAGATCAGTCATCAAGGCTGTTCAAGTATTACCAAATTGCATCATTTTGTGTCCAAATGTTACATTCTTTTCCGTGCATATGTGGCGGTCGAATGGTCTAGTTACCATTTTATCTTTCGTTGTTATCTAAACTTTACAGCTTAACCATTAACATTACCATTAGCATATATGGTGTACCACATTGCATATTACATATACTAATACACATGCTATTACATTTGTACAGAATACAAACATACTACTGGGGAGTTTATTATCCCTCACATCCTACAAAATGTATCCTACGCAATCATATCCTTTCTCCTCGTAGATGTTGACATTATGGGTTCTCGTAAGTTAAACATACTCCGAGGATTGTGTGTAAAATGTGTTTACACCACAAGGATGGTCCAGCAACGTCCCTATTGTGTGTTTCCGGTCATAATGTGATGTATTGAGGAAAACAGAATTCTATATAATAAATTAATTAATTACACATAATTTAATTTTGTATGAAACACGCATTTTCATTGGCTGAAATAATTTTGTTATACCTCCATAACAAAATTTTTGACGTTGCGAAATGTAACGTCATTTTTGATTGGCTGATGACGTTGCGTAATAATTTATCACAGAAAAGAGTTCGCCAATGAAAGTGAAATATCTTGGTGTGTATAAGACGAAATTAAATTATCAGAATTAACATCAATTATTTTTTCTGTTATACAGTCATAACAGAAAAAACTTCGCGGTTTATTTAGAGTACACTCCAGTTTTTTCTGTTATGACTGTATAACAGAAAAAATAATTGATGTTAATCCTTAAATAATTATGTTTTCCTTCTCCATATATTAGTAATCCCACATTTTTATCATTATTTATAGATACAGAATTAACAATACACGAAGGCTATAGAGAATATTGATTAATATCAAAGGGAATTAATCACGTGACATTACCATATTTAATAGTCGTTGGTAGGTACAGCGGTTCTTTTTCTCCTAAACGGCGATTCAGGAAACGGCTGAACAGAAGACGGAACATATTATATAGCATTGAGCCGCCTAAAACTCCTGAAGCATTCTCTCTGCTCTCTTTCTTTAACATCTGTGACGGTAAGATTTCTTTTTTATACTTATATATTAATTGACGATTACAATTATCGTACAAAATTTGTTGAGTCCATATTTATTTAACTTTTATTGATGAATTTATATACGGTGTATTTCCGTTTCCTCACAAAAAAAAAAATAAAAAAAATAGAAAATTGACATAAAAGTTCAAGATATTTGTTTATGGTTCAAATCTCCCGCGGTCTTACAGAAGCGCCATTGAACATTTCTTCCGATTTGAGAGTTTGCTAACTATCAATTTTGAAAAGTCCTTCGATATTGCAGGTGATAGACACTTCCTGCCACGATCTGATTGATCTAAACTAATTTATTTGTATCAATGTAGTTTATATTTTGTTTTATTCATGATTTTGTTTAATTCAGTTTTAATCAGGTTGAGTTTTCTATCTGATACAAAAGTTATCATTTAAGTGAATATTTCATATACATAGCAAATTTATCAGACGCCTCGTGATTAGTTAGGACTGGAGCGATATGAGGCGTTCGGTTTCAGAAATAATTTCTAGGATACAACAGAAATTGCCTTTGTTCTCGTCAGTGGATAAATTTGGATATCCGTATCAAAAGCATGTCGAAAATGTCATTTTCGGGTATATTTCGCAAACAAATCTTTTATTGTATCTGTATTTTTGACAAATAATTTTGGTAAATAAAAAAAAGAAAATGTTCTGTACTGAGGACTATCTACAAATTTACAGCTGAAGAGATATGCATTTCAGGAGATGCACTTTATCATTATCCTAGCATGTTAAACTGTTTAAGACTTTTGCCATATATATGATTATACAAAGGACACTACGTGTGTGTCTGTAGTTTCTCAGGTTACTTAAAGAGGGGTTATTTTTTTATATCTGGGGGTAGTGAATTCCGCAGGTCAATAAAAAAGGGGGAAAGGTTTTCGAAGCAGTTATGTTTGCAATACATTGCTTAGATTGTTAGCAGCATATGTTATACTGGTGAGTTTCGATTCTGCGTTGTGGAATTAGATGGAAATGGTGTAGGTGAGCGAGACCGAAAATCATTTTATCATTTTATTTCGCGGTACCATGTTAACGTTGCGTCGATGTTGTAGACCGTACAACCCAGTTTCTTTCATATAGCTTAACTTGGCCTGTAAGTTTAATACCGCCTATTATACAAGGACTGATTGATAAGTTGTGAGCCTCATATTGAAGGATTTTTATTTTGCCGGACATATTGTAATAATTTTAAACATTATCCCCTTCAGTATCTATACGCTTTTGCCAGCGGTGTTTCAGAGCCTCAATGCCACTTTTATAGAAATCCTTTTCCTGGCGGTTCAGAAAGTCATCCACTGCATATTAGGTTAGGGGTTAGAGCTAGGGTTAGTGGCCTGAACAAGCTGTTGTCAGTTTTGAAAATAGAGTCTGATGAAGCAAGATCAGGTGAATTAGGCGGATGCATAATCAATTTAAAGTCACAATTGTGACCATTCACCATTACCCTAACCCTTACCGATTTCGTCCATTTTGCTAAAACCGCTTGTCTTGTTAGTCCCCCACCGGAATCCGGGGGGGACTATAGGTTTGCGTTGTGTCCGTCCGTCTGTCCGTCCGTCCGTCCGTCTGTCCGTCCGTACTTCCGCACACTATTTGTCCGGGCTCTATCTCCCATACTATAAGACACTGGAACTTCATACTTAGTGTGTGGGTTCCCTGTGGGAAGGCGGTGTGTCGCATACAAAAACCGGGTCACTGTGACCTATATTTTGACCTCTGACCTACATTAAAGAAAAAGCTTGTCCGGGCTCTATCTCCTACACTATAAAGCACTAGAACTTAATACTTAGTAGTATTGTTCTCTGTGGGAAGGCAGTGTGTCGCGTACAAAAACCGGGTCAATGTGACCTATATTTTGCTATTTTTTGACCTCTGACCTACATTAAAGTAAAAGTTTGTCCGGGCTCTATCTCCTACACTATAAAGGACTAGAACTTAATACTTGGTAGTATGGTTCCTTGTGGGAAGGCGGTGTGTCGCGTACCAAAACCGGGTCACTGTGACCTTTATTTTGCTATATTTTGACCTCTGACCTACATTAAAGTAAAAGTTTGTCCGGGCTCTATCTCCTACACTATAAAGGACTAGAACTTAATACTTGGTAGTATGGTTCCTTGTGGGAAGGCGGTGTGTCGCGTACAAAAACCGGGTCACTGTGACCTATATTTTGACCTCTGACCTACATTAAAGAAAGAAAAATTTGTCCAGGTTCTATCTCCTACACTATTAAGGATTAGAACTTTATACTTGGTAGTATAGTTCCCTGTGGGAAGGCGGTGTGTCGCGTACCAAAACTGGGTCACTGTGACCTTTATTTTGCTATATTTTGACCTCTGACCTACATTTAAGTAAAAGCTATTGTAAAACTGCATGTTGATCCAACAAAGCCCCTTAAAGGCACAATATATGTGAAATTTGACGACATGAATATAGGTTGTCAGGCTAAGAAAACTAGTCCATTCAAAGACCTTGTTCCAATCAAAGCAGTGACTGCTGCATTCTTCCTTACACAAAAAGCAAAATCCATCCAGATGGAAAGGACACAATTTCCTGGAACACTAGCTTGCGGTATCACTGTGCACAAGTCACAAGGAAGTACCTTTGATACTATGATTGCTGATATGGAAACTCCAGCAAATGTCAAATCCACAATGCCTGGCCAAATCTATACGATGTTAAGTAGAGCAAAGACAAGGAAAGGCTTGAAAGTCTGTGCCTTCCATCCATCAAAAATACATGTCAACTCTTTAGCATTAGAAGAAATGAAACGCCTCCAAACCAATTGCAGTCTTCCTCTGGACACTGATCACAGTTTATCTACAGACACTGGTACATACAACATAGCATATCTTAATGTTAGATCATTAAGAAGTCACTATGAAGATCTATTAAATGAAAAAGAAATAAATAGCGCAAGCATTGTGTGTCTGGTAGAGACAAAAGTGAAAAACTACAACAATTTTCCCCTACATGATATGGAGTGCATATCTATACCAAGCAAACATGGATGTGTCATCTACTCAGCAATTCCCATCCAAACCCTATTGGAAATCAACATACCACAAATAGAAGCAGTTGGAATCATCACTGGCAATTTGCTGCTTGGATGCATTTATATACCTCCTAACACATCTTATAACCATTTAAATTCAGCTATATTACAGTTATTCAAGCTATGCACAACACAAGCAAAGTTACATAAGTGTACAAACATTCTTGTTGTTGGAGATTTCAACATGGACTTCGCAAAGATGGACAGCCTTCAAAAATCTTGTAAACTTCACCAACTACTGACCACGCCTACCCATTGCCTTGGAGGAATTCTTGACTTGGTCTTCTCATCCAAATTATTCCCAGTGACAAACAAACCTGTGTTCTTCTCAGATCACCATTTAATCAATATACAGTACTGTTGAATTCAATGTAAGCATAACAAACAACATCTTGTTATTATTATTACAATTTCATGTCTATTGCAGTAACACCTGTCTATAAAGGATACCCAATAGAAAAACTAAAGGTGTCCTTCATAGACTTGTGTCCTTTATATAGAGATCATTTATAGAGTATACCTACAGTGTACATGTATTTAGTGAGAATGGGATGGTTCCTGTATAGAAGCGGGTCTCTGTAAACTACATCTTCACCTTTCAATACATTGAAGAAAATACATGACCTTATTGCATCTCGAGATTCACACTCATTGCTATTGGATCTCGAGATAACAACCCGGTGGGGGACTGTAATTCGTTGAATTATCTTGTTTACTTTAAAGTGCTACCTCGTCGATACAAACTAACCAAATGAGACCAGTCATTTGGTACACTGCCCTATATAGTCAAAGAATAGTTAGACTTTAAATGAACATCCTTCAATACCTCCTTCAATACGAGCCTCACAACATATCAATCAACCCTCGTAATTTAACAGCTTCGAAATGAATTGTATAGTAGAAAGAGACTGTTGGATAGTACAGTTATTACAAACGATATCACCGTAATGGAGCGTGTCTAGGTCCGGCAAAAGAGAAATACAAAGATTGAAGAGAGTTTCGATTTTAAATCTAACACTGTAGGCTCTAAGTCAATGTAGTAAATGTGATGATCGTACCATATTGTACGTACATCTCCAGATAGCGACGGGCTCTAATGCTTCGTAAGTTTACACCTCTAGTTTTGCGTCAAAACAGGTTTTTTTTTAAGATATAGCAACGATTGTTTGCTATAAAATATATAAAGAAATAACAACGATATCATGTGCTTACATCAAATTCAAATGAATGAAAATGTTCGTCGTTCCGGAATTGAAAATACCAAATTGGATGTTCGTACTATAAACATGATATCCTTCATATTCGTAGCTGTGAAAATTAATTACTTGGATGTTCAGATTGTGCCATTGATTATGATTAACGGACCGAACAGTAGATTAAAATACTGTATTTACCACAGATGGTGTTTAATAGAAATATCTTTCGCATAAATTACAAAAACAGCTATATATATATTCCTGATAATTAGTGTTGGCTAAGCCAGCACGCACGCCGTCACTTACTCACGCGCACACACACACACATTTATATGCATACACATTTACATTAATATGTCGATTCCCCCAAAGGGGGAGGAAACCGATCGAACCTATCTTAAAATCTTACCTCGAGGGTTAAAATTTCCATTTTCATCGATAGCAGAGGGTGGAATATTTGTCAAAATCGGCAATATAGCTTCAGGGATATCATTTTAATGTTGTCATTGTGTCTACATCCTAGATTGGGGACAGAGAAATCTTGTACTATTAACGTGGGAAAATAGTTTCAATCACTCTACCCCCATTACAAAAATATGACTGAATATTTTTACGCCATAAGTGCGCCCATGAAACGTAGCTATGTAAGAAATTTCTTTCTTTTATATCTCGCCATGTTGAATACAGTATGCCTATGTAGATAGCACTGGAAGAAATATCTATCTTGCGTAGCATTCCACACGCGCGGAGTAACTCTTACAACATCTTTCAGCCGTCATCGTCAATGTCAGGTTTAAAAAGTTTGCCTTAACTAGAAATAATGTCATTGCTCTGATAATACGTACCCAAGCAATAAAGTGTACATGAGACAAAAATATCCCGTTTAGTTTAGCCGCAGGGAGATTGGGCGACCCTCCCAGGAGCGGACGCCAGCCCATTAAGTTGCAAAAGTATCCAAGAAAGGTTAGGAATCGGTTGCGGGAGTTTCATTTAAGGCCTCGACGTTCTTCTGTTTGGCCCACCACTTACGCAGAGGCGACGCCAAGGTCGAAAGCAGTGTCTGTATGTATATGCTCCTAATCTGTTTCATGGCCCACTGGAGAAGCATGTTGTTTACTAAAGAGTCTCGCTTTACACGTTACATGTCCGATTGACGAAAACGTGTCCAACGACGTTTGCGTGACGGAAAGCGACAGATTCGAGGGAGGGCCTGTTATAGTTTGGACAGGGATATCTTAAGTCGTCTAAACACGTGGTTATCCATGGTAATCTTTCGGCAGAATTATATCGGGATCAGGTAGTTAAGATTTTGAGACATACCGAGTGCCGTTTTCTAGGGTTCGTATCAGCTGTACCGGCAAAAGTGTTTTGTACTCACAATATAACACGTCGTATCCACGGGACCGAAATGGTTCAGGTGGTTCCTTTTCAAGATACACGCACTTCTATATGACGTTCTATCAGGAAAGCGTCAACCCAATAAGTATGATATCACAATAGCACATTACGGAAGTAAAGTCATTGAATTCGCTGGATCTTCATGCAATCAAAGATCGTATTCGAGCAAATTTCCCACGTTATACAGGAGAATAATCTGTATCTGTAAGCTATGGCTGTCCATTCCACATGAAGTATTTCCGACCGCAGTTGGAACACTGGCTAGTAAGGTTTCAACACAGGATACAAACGACAATGGTCCTGATGGTCCTGGCGCCAGTGTAACGTGGAAAATGGACCCCCGTGGAAAATGGAACCCGGTTCCATTTTCAACGTTGAAAATGGAACCAGGAAGCCGTGGAAAACGGAACCAAATATTAAACTTTCTTTACATTCCCGTTGAAAATGGACCCCGTTGAATAGTGAACCACATAAAAGTAGTGGATATCAGTACCCGTTTACATTGTCATAGACGTTGCGATAAGATTGCTTACAACATACAACGTATAACCGATATTGAAGGACATTTGTAAAATAAAGGCCTGTGACCTTAGGTGACCTATGATATCACATTGGACTGTGACCATTAGCATCATTTTAAATGAGATGTCCCTATACAAGTATACGATATTGCTCGACATTAATTATAATTTGACCTATGACCTTTGGTGACCCATATAATGACCTTTGCTACAACGCATCACTGTTATAAGCTATGCATGTGAAATGTATACGATATTCATCGACATTGATTAATAATTTGACCTCGGACCCTTGGTTACCCATATAATGACCTTTGCTTAACTCATCACTGTTATAAGATATTCATATGACATGTACACGATATTGATCGACATTGATAAACAGTTTAACCTTTGACCTTTGGTGACCCAGATAATGACCTTTGGTATAACGTATCACCGTTATAAGATATGCATATCAAATGTATACGACATTGGTCCACATTAATTTAGAATTTGACCTTTGACCTTTGGTAACCCATTAAATAAACTTTGGTATAACTTATCACTACTATAAGATATTCACATAGCACGAAAAGGATATTGATCGACATTGATAAAAAAAATGACCTATGACCTTTGTTGTTACTTTTAACTATATAGACATGCATATACGACATGTATACGACATTGGTCCATATTTATGAAGAATCTGACTTGTGACCTTTGGTGTCCATTTTAATGACCTTTGGTATAAACTTCAAACTGTTATATGATATGTATATTTTAATGTATACGATATTGATCGACATTGACCTTTGACCTTCGGTCACACATATAATGACATTTTGTATAAATTTTAACTATTATAACCTATTCATAAAACATATATACGATATTGATCGATTTAGATTTGTCCAATTATGTTTTCGGTAAATTATTCCTAAACCGAGATCCACTGTAACGTTTGAATATGGAACTGATGCCATTTTGAAAATCTAATATGGAAAGGGGTTAATATATCATGAATCAATTTTCAACGTTGAATTTGGAATCGGTGTCAATTTAAACTAATAATATGGAAATGGGTCAGTATGTTGTAGGGTCCATTTTCAACAATGAATATGGAACCGGGGTCATTTTCTGCGAACGATTTGTAATTGGGTCAGTGTGTCGTGGGGTCCATTTTCAACGTTGATTGGAACCGGGGTCATTTTCATCAAATGATATGCAAATGGGTCAATATGTCGTGGGGTCCATTTTCAACGTTGAATATGGAACCAGAGTCACATTTGTTCGATGTACATACCTACCACGTCCTAGTTGGAGACTACATCATTAAGTTCATGGCAGACAATGAAGAAATATTCAACAACATGACATCTACGCCAATCAAAACATACTGAGATAGAAATTCTTGCTAAAGCAACAAAATTAAAAACAAATATATTTGTTTATTCACAATTTGGCAAAGACACCAACAACAAAGCAAAATACACTTGGTTGTGGTATGCTCCACTCCGAGTGGAACCTCATATTTCGAAGCAGAACATTTACATACAAAACATCCACGAACACTTTCAGCCCGTAGTGTCAGTTGAAGATACAGGCATAATAAAGAAAACAGCGGATTACATCGCTCCACCATATGTCCACATCCGGAACTACCTCCCAAAAAAGTATTGGCGTTATGTATCGGAGGCAACATTGGATTCAACGCTGCTGGACAACCACAAAGACGAACATAGGTATCGCACACAAAGCTGAAACCTCCGAGGACCTTTTTGTCAGGCCATTCTCTGGCGTACCTTATAAAATAAAAGGCACAGAGCACATCGTTGCAGAAATAGATGCAAATGTTTTCAATTTACTCTGCGATGAGGAGAACCTGGTCGAGAAAATTGTCACGAGGTCAAAGTATATGACTAAATGTTCACACACATCCACTTGCATTGCTAACTGATATTACACCATAGCAGATTCTGTACTTGATTAGATTTTGGTGGTCATCGGTAAAGGATAAAGTTCAAAAGTCATCTATAACCATATTGAGAATGCATTCACACCATAACATCACACGATCAGCTTATATATATGATTAGATTTTGGTGATCAGCGGTCAAGGTTATAGGACCAAATATCACTCTTGACGACTTTGTGGGTACGGTGGTATATCTATCGGAGCTCTTGCTCAGTTTATTTCTATTACTTTTGACATCATGTCTCGCATGCTTTGTAGTTATCAATTACATTAGGTCTCAAATCGCGCATAATTACTGATAACCGCCGCCATATCTTCATAGATGGCAATGCCAGTTATTGAGCATTGTTGCTTCCTGGTGTTCCGATCGGCATTGATTGGCACTGATTTAATATCGCATAATTATGCTACACAGTTATCGATGTTGATATGTCCCATGTTATTCAATGTATATATATAATTACTTATGACATCATTTTCCATACTTAAATAATGTAACGATGACCTCATATATCATTTACCAGATATGTACACTGTATACAATGTACAGTATACTGCAGTTACCAATGACGCCACTGCTGACACAATGTCTCATATTCTAAATCTATGATGTTGCCCATTATATATTTCTTGTGGTTTTTTGGTGCTTGGACTAAAAAATGAGAAATGGTTATTCCTTTTTGAGCAATAATGTCATGACAGTTTGAATTTATTTGATGTTTATGAAAGCTTCCGTTGCAAAAGTGTGTCTATAATGCATATGCATATACAGTAAACCCCCACTTACTCGAATCTTGCGGACCTGATCAAGGTTCGAGGAATACATGGTATATGAGTAATGCGAGGTTGAGTGTATTCAAGTAAACCGGGATCGAGTAAGTGGGGTTTTGCTGTATTCAATCATTATCATATTGTTATTGACGGCATATGGATTATCAGTCCCCACACTATTGGAACAGAGAGGGAATAATTTAATGTTCACATCTTCAACGAGTCTTATACCATTTACATGTACTCCTTTTGATTTAAAACTATTACATACTAAGTTTTTAAAATGAACATTATTTTTCCTGGCTAGAAAATGACTTGATAATATAGAGTGATGTCGATGATGTGAATATATACAATGTTTACTTTTATATAACCTGATGATAGTCCTTTTTTCCTTTTTTTGTTTTATTTGCAATGTTGATTCACACCTTAATGTTTAAACCTTAATACTATCAACAGTATGTTTCAATATTTACATTGTATTAAACGTGTTTAGCTCACCTGCCCGAAGGGAAATTGAGCTTGTGCCATATTCAACGTTGAAAATGGACCCTACGACATACTGACCAATTTCCATTTTTTTAAATGACCCCGGTTCCATATTCAACGTTGAAAATGGACCCTACGACATACTGGCCAATTTCCATATCATTTGCTGAAAAAGACCCCGGTTCCATATTCAACGTTCAAAATGGACCCTCCACCATACTGACCCCTTTGCATACTATTTTTTTAATGACCTCGGTTCCATATTCAACGTTGAAAATGGACCCCACGACATACTGACCCATTTCAATATCATTTGCTGAAAATGACCCCGGTTCCATATTCAACGTTGAAAATGGACCCCACAACATACTGACCTGCATATTTACTGACCTGCATATTTAAAAAAAAATGACCCCGGTTCCATATTCAATGTTGAAAATGGACCCCACGACATACTGACCCAATTCCATATCATTTGCTGAAAAAGACCCCGGTTCCATATTCAACGTGGGTGCCCACGACATACTGACCCATTTCCATATTAATTTTTTTTAAATGACCCCGGTTCCATATTCAACGTCGAAAATGGACCCCACAACATACTGACCTGCGTATTTACTGACCTGCATATTTTAAAAAAATGACCCGGTTCCATATTCAATGTTGAAAATGGACCCCACGACATACTGACCATTTCCATATCATTTTTTTTAAATGACCCCGGTTCCATATTCAACGTCGAAAATGGACCCCACAACATACTGACCTGCGTATTTACTGACCTGCATATTTAAAAAAAAATGACCCGGTTCCATATTCAATGTTAAAAATGGACCCCACGACATACTGACCATTTCCATATCATTTTTTTTAAATGACCCCGGTTCCATATTCAACGTTGAAAATGGACCCCACGACATACTGACCCATTTCAAAATCATTTGCTGAAAATGACCCCGGTTCCATTTTCAACGTTGAAAATGGACCCCACAACATACTGACCTGCATATTTAAAAAAGAAATGACCACCGGTTCCATATTCAATGTTGAAAATGGACGCCACGAGATACTGACCCATTTCGATATCATTTGCTGAAAATGACCCCGGTTCCATATTCAACGTTGAAAATGGACCCCACGACATACTGACCCATTTCCATATTAATTTTTAAAAATGACTCTGGTTCCATATTCAACGTTGAAAATGGACCCCACGACATACTGACCCATTTCCATATTAATTTTTAAAAATGACTCTGGCTCCATATTCAACGTTGAAAATGGACCCCACGACATACTGACCCATTCCCATATTATATGTTTAAAATGACACCGGTTCCATATTCAAATGTTACAGTGGATCTCGCTCTATGAAAAAATAACCGAACGCTTAATAGGACAAATTGTTTATCCATGTCGATCATGATTATCTTATTATTGTTTGAATTTAAACGAAAGGTCATTATATGGGTCAACCAAGGTCAAAGGTCAATATCGATCAATATCGTATACATTTTATATGCATATCTTATTACAATTTGAAGATAAACCAAAGGTTATATCATAATTTTTACCAAAGTTCATTATACGGGTCATGTCGATCAATATCGTGTACTTGTTACATGAATATCTTATCATAGCGATGAATTATACCAAAGGTCATTATATATGTCACCAAAGGTCGAAGGTCAAATTGTTTATCAATGTTGATCAATATCGCATACATGTTATATGCATATCATATTACAGCTTGAAGATATACCAAAGGTCATTATATGGGTCACCAAAGGTTACAGGTTGAATTGCCAATCAATGCCGATCAATATCGTATAAATTTTACATGTTGTCATATTACAGTTTAAAGACATACCAAAGGTCATTCTATGGGTCACCAAGGGTCACAGGTCAAAGTATCAACCAATGTCGATCAATATCGTGTACATTTCATATGCATATCTGATAACAGTGATGAGTTATACCAAATGTTTATGGGCCACCAAATGTCAAAGGTCAAATTGTTTATCAATGTTGATCAACATCGTTTACATTTTATATGTATATCATATTACAATTTGAAGATATACCAAAGGTCATTATATGAGTCACCAAAGACAGAATTGTTAATCAATATTGATCAATAGTTTATGCTTGTTCAATTGTATACAGACTTGAATCTTATAACAGTGCTGTTATTCAGAGCAACATGTACATGTGACTCACATTTCAACGGGTTCCGTTTTCAACGGGCTACACGTGGAAAATAGGGACCTGATGGGGTCCATTTTCAACAGGAGAGTCACTTTTCCACGGCGTCCCGGTTCCATTTTCAACGTTGGAAATGGAACTGGGTTCCATTTTCCACGGGGGTCCATTTCCAACGTTACACCGGCACTCCCTGGCGATGTGATAGGCTCTGGTAGGGGTTCAGATGATGGTGTGACCCTCACATGGAGCTTAAAGAATAATGATACAAGCTAAATACTTGCACACAACATCACTTATACCAAAGTCAGAACATGATCAACTTAAAAATATTAATTATTCATTGGGGGAAAATTAAATTACCATAAGATATCACCTACAAT
Source organism: Pecten maximus (assembly GCF_902652985.1). NCBI lineage: Eukaryota > Metazoa > Mollusca > Bivalvia > Pectinida > Pectinidae > Pecten > Pecten maximus. The sequence goes on along the minus strand of NC_047031.1, from coordinate 22,394,459 downwards.
GTATTACAATGTAAAAGGTAATGATCCAAATGACTATGTGCCGGTTCAAAATATCCTAAAAACCATATGGAAAAAAGATAATCATAAAAAATTATACGGCCACTCACGGCTTCCATAATTTTCCAATCATGCATACGTTCTCACCCAATCTAATTAAAATTTAGATGCTCATTCTCACTACGTTACATGAACATCTAACGACATCGCATAACTGCCGTGCAGGTAGGGCGTAAGAATTGTACCTGCTGCCCCCATTGCATGATCGTAAGAGGCGACTAAATTTGAGATCTTATATTTTCTCTTCTTTCTTAGCAACTTTATTCTTCCTAATGTCTCCCTTGACAATGCCTCACTTTTGGCCTTTAGGTGAGCGTGCGCCGCTGTGAGGAAGGCTTTGGGTTCTGTCCCCTAGCCGAGACATACCAGAGTCTTTAAAAATGGCAGTTGTTACTCCTGCTTAGCGCTCTGCATATTTGGAGTGGGACGACTGGTTCGCCCGTTGTCAGTATAATGTGACCGGGTGGGGTATGCTGCTGGGTGTCTTCGGCAGTATGCTTCAGTGAGGTAGCACTATGAATCGCCAAAAGTTCCGGCCTATCACAAAGAGACTTAACACGAACATACCGCAGCCTCCCAAAACACACATACGCACTCACCACACGCATTCATGTCGCACGCACGGGAGGCCGTCCTAAAATTACCTTAGCTGTTAATAGGACGTTAAAACCAAACCAAACATCGCATAAGGAGTCACGTTCTGGTAACCTTTGTTATCTCAATATTTCACATTCACGTCGAATTGTCAATTTTTCTATGCCATCGATCTCACACATTCGTCACATCATGCATCTAAAGCTAATCATTTCGGTACAGAATGTATATAAATATATGCTTCGTTTGGCCGAAATGACTCGAAACACATGCGGAATTCACTTCCAAGATTCTGTAAGTAGTAATTTGATTGGTTACTCCAGAAGGTCATCCTCACGTGACCCCTTATACGATGTCATTAGATGTAAAATACGTAGTTAGAATGACCATCTAGATTTTAATTAGATTTGCTGTCACCTGAGTACTCTTCAAATTTATAACATGAGTTCAAGTTATAATAAATACAAATATATATACACGTTACTTACATAGGGATATCTATGGCCAATTACAAGACAATATTAAAAACCGTCTGCTCTAAATAAGCATGACAAATAACAAAATCAATGTTACGCATCACTAAGCCGCACGCTCTCTAATGAGTGTTTACCAAAGATATTTATTAAGAATAGGACTACGAAAACATATAAATACAAACACCTACGACAACAAATAACAATTATATACATACGATGTGACAGTAAGTACAATACGGTACTATCATTGCATTTACTAGAGTGATAGTGACAAATCATCTATTATGTATGAATACCTGGATCACGAAGTATGGATGCGAATTGTAAACGTAATTACATATTTTCAACACAATACAATTACGACACGATATTCAAATATTTAACCTTCTGATCAACAACTCTTAAAGCATATGATATGTTGTATTGATATTCAGATGTAGAATAAAGCACCACAAATGACAACAAGTCTAAAATCGTCATTTTCGTTCCCCGAGGAATATAGAAATCCAATCTTATTTCGATATTTCCTGTTCTCAACCAAAACCGGATGCTTTCTATATCTACCGAACCAGATAGAAATCAGGATACGTTTTAACACGATTGAAAGATATTAATTCCATGTATGACTTATGACTATCTTATATCAAGTCAATCCTGACTCGATAGTTACATAATAATAGTATATACCATACGGCGCCTTATATCAATTCCATTAGCGGGACATGAGAATTCTTTGCACCAGTACAATGAGTCGATCAACGGTTTTTTTTTTTAAAGTAAAATGACTAACGCATTATAAGTACCAGTTTTTTTTCTTTAAATATTGATATTGCTTCATAATTATCAAGTAATCTATAATTGATTTTACAAATAATCCATGCAAGACGTTGCGCTCGTTCCAGAATTTACCTGTTTCTATTAGGTCAATGTGATATTTAAGTGTAATACGAAGTTTTCATCTCAATTGCAAACTTGAACAGATGTAGGTAAACATATTTTCTTTTACTTTCAGGGTCAACTTTAATCATGGAAAATATTACGCTACCAAGGAACAATATGACCAAATGCAATTCTTTCTTGGTTAACTCTTCATCGACATCAACCCAAGGCATGATAATTGACAACACATCTTTGTGCAACTTTACATTGGCAGCCAACTGGTCTAACATAACCGAGAGTGATTATGTACCCCCATGGCTCTACCTCTACCTGATCCCGATTATTTCGTTGTTTGGCCTTATCGGGAACATTCTGTCCTTTATAGTGCTGATCCAGCTGTCTAGAGTCTCGTCGTTCTACCTCTATCTAGCGGTGCTGGCCCTGTCTGATAGTGTGGTTTTAATACTTTTAGGGTTCCTATATTATATTGACACCGCTGGAGTCTTGAAGACATTTGATATTAAACCACATCAGTATCACACACCTTTCTTTATATGTTATATCATATTCTCTCAGTTTTCCTCCTGGATCATAGTGACCATAACTGTTGATCGTTATATTGCCGTCTGTCATCCGTTGAGGGTCACAACATTCTGTACCAGGAAAAGGGCGATTACCACTATGATGTGTATATCCCTGGCAATCTTTGCCCTCGACTTTCCCTTGCTTTGTTTCGAATGGAATGATGATCATACTTCCTGCCTTTTCCCAGCGAAGTCAAATAACTTTACCGAGGAATATATAATGATAACTGATCTACCTATCTACGCCATGGTTCCCGTTGCCTTTATCTCGGTATTAAGTGTACTGATTATCCGAAGTCTCTATATTGCTAATAAACGTAGACATCACTTATCAAACAATTTGTCATCAGGCAGAATGAAGATAAAGACTTCAACATTGAAAATAATGGTATTGCTGATGGCTGCCGTGCTGATATTCTTCATGACGTCAATTCCTGTTATATGCGCGATGATATATGTCCTAGCTGCTGACGTAGGTCTTGCAACTTTTATGCAGTCCCATCCATATATCGTATGTATGATTGACATTTTATCTGTCCTGAATCATGCTGCTAACTTTGTGCTATATGGTTTGTCAGGGGAAACATTTAGGGAAGGTTTGCTATAACTGTTTTGTCGGTGCCGTTTCCGGAGCTGATATGTTGATGATAGACTCCTCAATAGCTGTTCACACTTAAACTGTTGCTTTGATCGATTGAAGATCCATCCGTCTATAAAAGGTGCTTGATTATATTATATGTCTGTATCTAGAGAGGTTGAGTTTCGATATGCTGTCAATTTGTCCACTTTTGGCACCGCCCATCTGCCCTTTTGGGGTCAACTTGGATAATGTGTGTAAACTATCAAACTGCTATCATACACTAATAATTCTTACCACGATTTAATGATTTAGAATGGAAATTAAGCAAAGCATGCTCAAAATGGGATTTTTCTTCATCACCTTTAGTTTACAACTCCACAGATGAAAACATGGAAACCTGGGGCCATGCAAATTATTATGTCGGTAAAGCATTTTGAGATCCTTGCATCGGGGAAACTATATCAGAATTATTATTTTAACAAAATATCACACTTAAAGTGATGATTATATACAACAATTACAATTGTAGCAGAAGTGTCGTATATAAAGGAGAAGGATTGTGTGTCATACTGTAATACATGTATTTCAATTTCTATTCGATTTGGACTCAATGAAACTCCAAATGTTGATATGTTTCAATCGTCCATGAATTTGACCAGATTAACATAAACCTGCACCGTATGCAAGAAAAAAATATTTTTGTGCACCAGACGCCAGCATCAGCCCGATCTTGTAACCCACGGTGGACATTAGGCTAGGTATTAAAAAAATCTCAATAGGCTACTGTAGATTTGGTGGGTCATATTGTAGTGTTGTGTATAAATTTGGTGGGTCATACTGTACATAGTGTTGTGTATAAGGAGTATTGGTCATACTGTAGTGTTGTGTATAAGGATTATTGGTCATAATGTACATAGTGTTGTGTATAAGGATTATTGGTCATATTGCAGTGTTGTGTATAAGGATTATTGGTCATAATGTAGTGTTGTGTATAAGGATCATTGGTCATATTGCAGTGTTGTGTATAAGGATTATTGGTCATACTGTAGTGTTGTGTATAAGGATTATTGATCATACTGTACATAGTGTTGTGTATAAGGATTATTGGTCATACTGTAGTGTTGTGTATAAGGGTTATTGGTCATACTGTAGTGTTTTGTATAAGGATTATTGGTCATACTGTAGTGTTGTGTATAAGGATTATTGGTCATAATGTACATAGTGTTGTGTATAAGGATTATTGGTCATAATGTAGTGTTGTGTATAGGGATTATCGGTCATAATGTACATAGTGTTGTGTATAAGGGATTATTGGTCATAATGTAGTGTTGTGTATAAGGATTATTGATCATACTGTAGTGTTGTGTATAAGGATTATTGGTCATACTGTAGTGTTGTGTATAGGGATTGTTGGTCATACTGTAGTGTTGTGTATAAGGATTATTGGTCATACTGTAGTGTTGTGTATAAGGATTACTGGTTATATTGTACATAGTGTTGTGTATAAGGATTATTGGTCATACTGTAGTGTTGTGTACAAGGATTGTTGGTCAAAATGTAGTGTTGTGTATAAGGATCATTGGTCATACTGTAGTGTTGTGTATAAGGATTATTGGTCATACTGTAGTGTTGTGTACAAGGATTGTTGGTCAAAATGTAGTGTTGTGTATAAGGATCATTGGTCATACTGTAGTGTTGTGTATAAGGATCATTGGTCATACTGTAGTGTTGTGTATAAGGATTATTGGTCATAATGTACATAGTGTTGTGTATAAGGATTATTGGTCATACTGTAGTGTTGTGTATAAGGATTATTGGTCATACGGTAGTGTTGTGTATAAGGATCATTGGTCATACTGTAGTGTTTTGTATATATTTGGTGGATGAACCCGTAATGTGCATAATGTTGTAATTACCACTCTATGACATATTGTCACTATATAACCATCTTATAAACTGCCAACGGCGCGTTAATAATGTGCCAAGTGAAGCATACCGCAGTTGCGCAAAAATATTAAATACATATTTTCTCTTTGAAAAACAAGACGGACATTTTATATTTTTGTAACCTTTGTGCCTCATCATGACAAATGTGTTGCTTAAGCTTACATAGTGTAAAACACATATACATTTAATGCGTACATATAAATACATAGAATGAATGGAATAATGATTATGTATTTATGTACATAATGCTATATGGCACTTACCAGGGAAGGAGGCGTGTTGGCAGGTTGCTGGTCAGATGTGGAGTGACTTGAGTGGGATTAGTGAGTTGGGTTATCGACATACTACGCATGCGCAAACGTACACCCTTACTTACAGCACAACTATCATTCACAGCACGTGCAGTAATGCGCGCGCTGGTGACATTGCGAAACAAAGCTCACCTGGTTACATTTTATATTTTAATATTTGAATTACATTGATTGTTCTTGTCTGGCTTTCTGTTATCTTACGCACTATTTTATACACGGAACAACATGGTAGAGCTGTTAACAGGCTCACGGCCGAGAATGGCGGGTAAACTTAATTATAGCGATTTTTCATGTCACATTATTGTCAGTACATGTGAACCCTAAATATTTTATTGTATGCATAGAGCGATTTTCATGAATATTAAACATATATTTAGTTGACAAAAATAGATTTTTCGTAATTATTATGAATATTCGCAACTATAAAAACACAAATACAGTGTATTACCAAAATCCCCAGAGAACCTGCAGAAAACACAGTTCCATAGAAAATGTGTCTGATCAGAGGAAAGTACAACGACTTTGGTCCTATACATAGAACCCAGACACGTACACATCATATGCACCAACTTTTTTGAAAGTGCGGTATTTGATCTTAAACCTTGACCTATGACAAATTCGTATTGTGATATGGTGTGTATATTAACTAAATCAGTCATGTGTTTCCAGATAGGGCGACTTCGGTTCAAGTTCAAGTTCTTTATTACTTTAAACCACATGGTTTATCAGTATATAAACTACATGTACAACAAGTCCTCACAGTCCTCACAAATACTCACAACACCCACACTGATCCACACATACCCACCCACTTACACTGATCCACATACAAACTCACACACACACACACCAATCCACACATGTACACTACAGCACATACACACCTATACCCACACACTCACACTGATCCACACACATGAACACCGGTCGGTTACATCTAGAATAGTGTAGAGGAATATCTCTCACACTTCAATAATTAAGTACATTGTTTTCACAAATTACAAATTCTGCCATGGAAATTACAGAAGTACATAGGGAATTACAAACATGTAGTAGTTATATATTCTAGACATTTATATATTAATTACATATATATTAGCAAATTGCTCAATACTAAGTGATTTCGAAAATACATGCAACACTATTCAATATTCAATTCTTTATCTATGACATTTTCTGACAGAGTACACACAGAGCTAAAATAATTATTCAACAGTTCACATTTCCTATTGTTGTCATATATAATTTCATTTGTAGTACTATCTAGTAGGGGAGATATATCTGTGTGTTTTTTTTTACCTCTGATAAGGTTTCCCAGAAGTTTCCAATACACTTTTGGGTTGTTATTACTATTGTCTATAACTGTGTTAATGTTTTCATAAAATATTTCTTTAGCCCTCTTTATCATATTATTTACTTTATTCCTCATATGTTTGTATTTATTCTTATTGGACTCTGAATTATTATTAAATATTATGTCTTTAAGTCTGTCTCTTTTCCTTAAATAACATTTGAAAGATTGGTAAAAGTGTCAAACCAGGGAATACTGTTTATCATTCCTTTTAACTTATTAATATATCAGTTTGATCATACAGCCGCACTTTTCTTTTAAAATAGTGTTTGATTTTAACAGGAATATTTATAATTGCGAAAACGGCATCATGGTCACTTATAGTTCGCTCAATGTCAATAACATCGGGAAAAATTACATTTACAGTATCACTTACAATGATAGGGTCAAGAAGGGTTGAGGAGGTATCGGTTTGTCTAGTGGGTTCGGTAATGACATTGGTTAAATTATAATTGGACAAAATATCACATAGATCACCTCTGATGGGTTTAGGAAAATCAGTATTTAAATCACCTGTAATTAATAGATTGGGCGTTTCTTCGAGTGCTGTTTCAATGGAATGTCGTAAATGATGCCACAAACCAGCGCCATTATAAGAGGGTGGCCTGTATACGTTACAGATTAGATACAAAGTATTACGTCATTTGATTTGAGACCATATCATTTCATCATGACCAAATTCGAGATCAAATCTCCGTTTAGCTACAAGTGTTTCAGAAAAGTATAGGGCAACACCTCCCCCAAACATGTTACGATCTTTGCGAAAGGGTTCCGAAAAACCATCGATTTGTATTGCAGAGTTGGGGATGGAGTTGTCAAGATGGGTGTCAGTTATACATACTATATCAATATCGTCTATCAAAGAGCTCAAATATTGAACCTTGTTACGCAAACTTCGAATGCTTAGATGGAGCAAACTAAGGACACTGGAAACCGAACTCTCAGAATTGGGTCCTGGGTTTGGATGGATATCCCCAGCTGTTAATAAAATTATCAAGGTTGCGTTAAATGGATGCTGGATGTAGTGGGACAACTGCAGTAATAAAAATTGCAGATAACTCTTTTAAAAACTCTGAAGAAGTCATTGTTGAAAACAAAGGTGACTGGAATACAAGACAACTTACAATAGAAGCATCCTATGGCAGCCCTCCAAGCGCAAACATCATTTCCCGTCATGGAGGGTCAAAGGTGAAAATCTCAAAGAAGTTAAGGCGGTCTGCCGTAGGTGATAGCTGGTGTGCGCAAATACATCTTGGGAAGGAGGGGGAGTCGGGTAAGGAGAAGATATAGAGGAGAAAGAACAGAATGAATGCTTTAGAAAGAGGAAGACAGAAAAGAGGATAAAATAATACAGGTAAACTACAGCTTATTTCAGCATATACTCGATTGAGTATCGGGATTGAGTGGTGGGTATTTATATTATATGTATTGATACAGACGTACTATGGATATTGTAATTCATTATTTATACAGAATATATTGAATACAACAATCACTTGTATACTAAATATATATGATGAATCATGATGGATAATGAATAAGATATATATATATATTATATATGAAAGGTATAAGCTACTGAACAGTTGCAAAGTAAAAGATTATTATATATACATGTATGTAGGGAACATAATGGTCTCATGTCTACTATATTGTGGTTTATATGTTATAAGTACTGGTTTTGGCTAAAAGTATGCTTCTTTTGAAAGGTTTACACTACAGATAGAATGTAAAACCATGAATAATTGGTTGGAATGAAAGATCTAAATAACAAAACTATCAAGATTTCGAACTACATGTAATATTACTTTTACAAAAATAAAAAAAAAAATAAAAATATCCAGTATGATATCAACATTGATCACACACAAATGTATTTACACCGTCGGAATTTACTGAACAAATTGTATCCATACAATTGTATACATGTAAGCATGGAGACATGAATTTGTACACGTGAGGACCTTATATATGCGCTCACACACCATCACGTTGTACCCTATATACATATACTATTTCCCAGACAGCAAGCTTACGTTGGACCAATGATAGTACTAGTTACTTAGTCACGTAATGTTGCTCATCGGCGCAACGTTGGTCCAACGTGTTGGTCGAACGTTGGGCCAACGAAGATAGGTCGTTTTAATGTGTTGGTCCGACGTTGGTCCAACATCAGTATAAACAATTTATGTTGGTTCTACGTTGGCAATATCGGGAAACTAACATTGGACCAATGTTGGTTTAATGTCAGAAGTTTGACCTATGTGTTGGTTTTCGGTTGTGTTGGAGCTGCTACAGTTGAATCCATACAGCACAAAACCGCATGAATATGGTTTACATCCTTTGCCTAATACCACCTCAGTGTACAAGTTTAACTTCAAGAGAATGATAATCCAACGGTAAGGTACGCATTACAGCAGATAAATGCTAATTTTATTTTGTCACATATGCCCGGACAAGCATTAAGAATGAAAAATATATAAATATGATTTTTTTCTTTATTTATCTATAATTGATATAAAGTGATTGACCAGAGTCATATACACTATTTTAGATGTTTCTGAATTGACTGTCATTATTATTTATTCACTGTCCTGATTGGATGCCTCTTGACTGCTTTGGTTGTGTCTTTCTTTCTCTTTTTTTCCTCTCTTCTTTCTTCCTCCTTCTTTATCTCTCGAATATCTGAGTCAGTCTTTGATGACAAATGGATCTCCTGGTTAGAACGTAATGGGTTCCTAAGCACTTCTCCTAAAAGGATAATTTAACAAAGTGCATACAGTACAAATAAGAGTGATTCTATACACACATATGTACAATTCATACATTATTATAACTGCAAATTTCAGATGTTCGACTGCATGAAAAACTTTCATATTTGTCTTTTAGATTCCATGAATACACGCATAAAACCCAGCACTGGTTATAGGATATGTCGGTCTGTATACAGGCTTCTTATGAGAGTTATGTATATGAAAATATTTCCAGACACAGAGAACATGGGATTTTGTTGGAATTAAAAATATTATAAATAAAATTGAAAAAAATAAGGAGCAGAAAAATACTGACATTGCTTCAAAACTGGGTAGATTAACTCCTTGCTCCTATCTCCTTTAACAGCTTCACCAGTGAATGTGCATGTGGTCAAACCACTTCCCAGTGGGCACACAACGTCTGGAGAACGTTGCAGTTACGTCAGGATGCAACGTTGCATTTAGGTTGTAGTAATGTTGCAAATGAAAGTTTGGGAAACGTTTTCATACAACGTTCCCACAACGTTACTGTGTTACGATGTGGCAACGTTTTATTTACGTTGTATAGACGTTGTCACAACGTTGTATTATTTTATTTTCTACTATTGTTACCTATTATATACAACAAAACAAAACAAAAAGTTTTTTAAACAGTATTTTAATGTCTTTATTTCCATGTGTCCATATGCTTGCACTCCTCCCATAACTCATATCTCTGATGTCTCTGATTACCTCGGTGCATCCAGTTATCACCATTTAATCTGTAAATAGAAAAACAATCAAAACAATAATTATTGATATACCGTATAACGTTTCGGCAATATCGCATGTGGGTTAATGTTGCATTTATAATTAAAAAGAACAAAAATCGTCATGTTTTCATATAAATTCAATATTTAATGATTTCCCGGTAAGTTCTGTTTGTTTTCTTGATCGGATTTTAATGTTAGGTGTCCAACGTCTTTATCGGGATGTTTTCGTCGGTTCTCCTGTTCTCGCGTGGTCACGTGACCGGCACGAAGGACTACATTAACACTTGGTCGGTAAATATGGCCAGAGCACCCGACCAACGTATTTTGTCGTACAAACAAACATGATGCACTAATTCATCGTGCTAAGAAACAGAGAAAAAGTGCTGTACATTCTTCTATTTATTCAAGTATGGTTACATAACGGCGTTATAAACTGGTCTTAATTGACGAAGTGCCGATTAATTGACTACTTTTTAAGTAATTTTGACGATGTTTGTCATTTTCGTAAGAATGTACAGCACTTTTCGTTGTTCTCATACAATTACCTTCACGCTCTTACCTGTTTCATAGTTATTGATTTAGGGTAGTCGGGTGCTCTAGGACGATTTATAGAGCAAGTGTTAATGTTCATTCTCCAATATTGGAACTCTTCAGTGTTTTAAGTATCGAAATCGGCATATAGAAAAGAACAAACGCTAATAAACGAATGCAATGGATCGTAATTAATTCAAATAATTATTTACAGATGATTTCCAAAGACATTAGGTATAGTTAGACGTTTTCGGCTGTACATGCAAGTTTGTAAATTCGACACTGTGATAAAACCACCGTCCTCGTCGTTGCCATGACAGCCGATCGAAGCTCCGATCACGAATGCGCTGTCAAAGTGAAAGTTGAAGTATTTTTCGCAACATGCCGTTTAAACTTAAAATTACATTCACACCTCATATTGATTGGGGTTGTTTAATCATACCTGATCAATTGAATTGTAAGAAAACTAACAAAAACACTAAAAAAACACAGAATGAAGCCTTCGTGTCAGGCAGTGCAGACACAACGCGGGATCTGTAAACAATGTGACGTCATTGGAATGTACAAGTTGCAACAATGTACAACAATGTATTTTTTACATGAATACACTAATGAGCAACAAAACGGGACGCAACATTAACCCACATGCGATATCATAAAGTGTTCGGTTAACAAATATGCGTGAAACAAAACTTATGCCCGGTGATACCATTGTTGTACGTACGTGAAGATAAAGCATAACATGCCCGATCTGTTTGTAAATAAACACAAGTCAAAATCAAACGCAGTGTATTTCCTTATGTTTTTTCCTTATGTTGTTTCCGCCTGCAGAACCGATCTGTTATGGAAGCAGAACATTGTCAAAGAGTGAAAAGCGTTACTGTGTAACCCGCAAAGAATTGCTCGCTGTTGTGCATTTTATGCGATATTATCGACACTATTTGACAGGCAAACGGTTTTTGGTGAGAACAGATCACAGCGCGCTCCGTTGGTTAATGAAAAATAAGGAACCAGAGGGACAAACGGCAAGGTGGATAGAAACGTTGTCAACATTCGAATTCGACATTCAGCACAGACCTAGTAAACAACACGGAAATGCAGATGGACTTAGCCGAGTCCCGTGCCCTCAGTGCGACCAGAAAGTGGGAAAAGGTGGTGGAAAGTCAAAGCACGTACGTGCTGCAACCGGTGACCAGGACAATCAACTAGGAAAAACGTCCATTGAACACGACCAAGAAAAGGACAAGGCACTTTCAGCACTCAAATCTTGGATAAGGAAATGAGCGGGGAAGGAAGCGAATTGAAGTCATACTGGGCGCAGTTTGACAGATTCCAGTTGAGAGATGGAGTCGTATGTCGGTCGTGGAATGACACCAAGAAGAAGACGTTGTCTTGGCAGACTGTAGTGCCACGACATTTGCGAGTTTCCGTTCTAAAGCAAATACACGACAAGAGGAGTGGGGGTCATTTGGGAATACGCAGAAGCTTAACGAAGGTGCGACAAAAGTACTACTGGCCTGGACTTCAAAAGGACGTACGGCAGTGGATAATTAGTTGCGAAAAGTGTGCAAGAGGTAAGCATCCTAATCAGACGCGAAGGGCTCCGATGCAGCTGACACAAAGCGGCATGCCAATGGAACGCATCGCTCTGGACATCGCAGGGCCATTGCCACGAACGGACGACGGGAATCAATACGTTTTAGTAATCGGTGATTACTTTACGAAATGGACAGAGGCCTTTGCAATGCCAAATCAAGAGGCTATGACCATGGCCAACATATTGGTGGAAGAGGTAATTACCAGATTCGGAGCTCCAACATACATACACACTGATCAAAGACGCCAGTTTGAAAGCGCCTTATTCAAACAGATTTGCGAGCTGCTAAGCATGCAGAAAACTCGGACGACACCATACCACCCAGAGAGCGACGGAGTGGTAGAACGGTTTAACAGGACACTGAAAGAGATGCTAAAGTCGTTTGTGAATGAAAATCAAACCGACTGGGATATACAATTGCCGTATTTGATGATGGCGTATACTGTAAATGACTGATATTTCGCGTGGGATTTATTTTCGCGTTAATTCGCGAGGAGAGTCAAACGCGATTCAAATTCCTCGCGAATATTTGTATGAGGATGACAAAAATAAGTGGCGTCCATTTTGAATCTACCGTAATCTTTAGTTGGTGTGCAAACATCGCCGTTAAAGTAATGATAGAGTGATAGATTATATCAGAGTGTGTTTTTATATCACAAAACACCAAAATTTCACACACAAAAAAACCCACTGAACACTGATATTGTGGTTGAACTCGGACTAAATTAACTTCTAGACGACGTTTTACATGTAGTTAATTTAAGTACAATAGGTACGGTCCTGAGGATCCCGGATGGTCACCCGGAATACGTGGTACTTTATTACCCACGCTGTTGTAAGTTATGTAAGGTTACATGTATACATAGCACTTCACATCACTTGATTCTCGAAAAGATATTCCATATAACAAAGTTGAAATCAAACAGATTATTTATTTAATTCAAACATTCAGAGCAAATAATTCGTTCGCAATAGACTCTCCCGAGAACTGTTCATCGGTATCACTGTATACACACGTACATGTACGTTAATTACAATGTAAGTTAACTCACAACCTATTGTAGTCCCGTCATCTTCCAGGCATTCCTAATGAGCCGTGGGTTTTGTTCAATGTCTGACACCGCCTTTGTAAGCCATTTAGCATGTATACAGATACGGTAAACACAATTCAGTATGTCCAGACACCGATATCACATGATTGAATCACATGACTTTTCTTGTACCGTCACATGACTCTCATAAACAAAATGGCTACCAACATGGAAATATCGCCGACCTGTTAACATCATTCGCGAATTTAAAGTCATTTTGTGATCAAAATTCGCGACATTATGTATTCGGGAATAAGTCAAATTAGGTGAGTTCGCGAAATTAGAAATATAAGTGATTTACAGTAGGTCATCGGTGCATGATCCCACAAACTTCACTCCAAACTATCTCATGTTGGGCCGGGAAATTGCTATGCCGTTGGACGTGATGATGAGAAGGTTACCGGACGAGAATGGAACGAATAGTGGACAGTGGGTTACCTTTATCCAGCAGTCACTGCAAAAGGCATATACCTACGTCCGCGAGTTTACTCGAGCGTCCGCTTTGCGTCAAAGACGGTATTACGATCGCAGATCGATGGGTATAAAGCTTAAACCAAAGGATCAAGTATGGGTTTATTTTCCAACTGTTAAACCCGGCACAAGTCCAAAATTGACATCGTTTTGGCGCGGTCCTTTCATCGTGACAAAGACTGTGTCCGACGTGACGTACGAAGTTTGTCCAATTGGCGGCGGCCGAAAGCATATAGTACACGTTGATCGGTTGAAACCGTGTCGGGAGAGAATCGGTGATTTTAATGTCGTAGCAGAATCCGCGGAAAGTGATGACGAAGTAGACGCAGAGCCTGAAGAACAGTCATCGCTGGAATTGATCGAAAGTCCTCGACCTGATGCAGGCGATATTGATCAGTTGGAAAATATAGGGAGTACAGCTGTTGGTAATACGCGACCCCGACGTGCGCGAGTACATCCAAAGAAGTTTCAAGACTTTTATATGTACAAAGTCTCCCAGCATTAACAAAGAAATATTTCTGTTCATTGCAGAGTATGGGAGGACACAGACCAGCGAGACTGGAGTGCTATGCCGGTAAAAGAACTTTTGCGGATATGAGATGCCTCCAAATGCACATTGTGCATTGTTCTGTTTCAAGGGAGAGCCAATATGAAGAATATGTACCAAAGGATAGAAATAGGGGAAGAAGTAGGTCGCCACGACGATATCCGTGCGACCAATGTGACCGGACCTGTGGTCGGAAAGCTGACTTGGAAAGGCACAGGAAACGATTCCACAGTGACCCCACAGAGCGGAAGCCGACTCGACCACAGAAGCCGGCTAAGAAGTCTAAAGCCTCACAGTCACAAGCAGAATCGCCAGCGGCATCACCAGCAGTTTTGCCAGCAGCACCGCCAGTCACAGCGGCAGCCGGGAGTGAGGAACAGGTGGACGTATCTTTACTGGGCTGTGTTCGGAAAATATCGGCCGTGATCACGAATGCGGATACGGAACTAGGACCAGATCCAGACGTGTCGTTGACTGTTGCCACACGCCAGTGCCAGATAGAGTCCCTTATGTCGCCAATTTCTACCAGCTCGCCGAAGAAGACTGCATCCGCAAACACACCGACAAAGGCTTTGATTACAGGGGAACAGAATGACGAGGACGATACCGGAAATTCCAGCATGCCGGAGCCAATGCACCGAAGTTTAGGCGTGCAGTGTAACTTCCGGATTAAGCACCACAGGCGGGAAGAGTCAACGGTCAGAACCAGCGTCGTTGATGGGGAGACTATACAGAGGTCCAGTGTTCATGTAATTACTTGGGATGAGTACGAAGAGATTGCCTGATACTGGCGACGGATGTCATTTGGTTTGTTCTAATTAACGCGGGACGCGCAAGATTTATGGACACTCATTTTTTTTCATTTAGTTTTGTGCGAATGTTTAATTAACTGTAAGTAGCGTGGATGTGGCTACGAGGTTGTTATGAATGTGTTCGTGAGTAATATGAGAATATGTGAATGGTAACAGGCAATGTGCTGATGTTTGGTTTGTATAATTGTATAATTTTATGAAATTAGAATTGTGGGCATCTTAAGCTCTTTTTGTTGAATGCTCATGTTTTTTTTTATAAAGCGTTCATAATTTGGTGGGGAATTTCATTTGTTCATAATTTAAAGTAGAGTTGGCCGAGACGTCCAACCCGGAGGCGTGGGTAATGTAATGTTTTGTAATATAATTTGTTTTATTTACAGTATCTATTGCTTAATTGTATTCATGTCGTTATCCTGTACACTCGATAATTGTTCCTTACTCGTGTAGGATTTACCTGTAGTCATTGGTGCGTGTCGTATTGTATTGTAGACTGTGAATTAGATTCACTGACGAAGCACGTGCAATGTAACCATGTGTAGCATACCTGTGGAGTTATACGGGAGTACGACCTTATTGGTCAGGTTACACTCGGGTATATAAGGTCGGGTTACCAGTAATACGGCCCTTCTCTCTTCTGCTGGGGTTGAACTGGACAGACGTTACAAATGGTGAGGATCCGTATAATGACAGAACAACTTGTAACTCAGTGAGGGGAATGCTACCATCGCCAGAGGTCTGGGATCGCCGCTAACAGCAGAACGTGGGTTTGGCGCGGACGCCGGGAAATTGTGGGCGTAAGGGGTGACGCGGACGCCGCGATTTGGCGGAAGGTTGCCAGGGCGCCGGTGACGGTAATATACTGCGGGACGCCAATATTACGCCAGTTAGTGCAGGACGCATTTTCGACCAAATATATTTATATTCCCAAGAGCCGTACTCCCAATATTATTGTAGTGTGTGTCATTGAAATGTCCAAAGAAGTAAATAAATTTATGTGCGTAGACAACTGTTTTTGTTAGATATATAATTAATTAAGACGCAACTATTAGAAACGCCAACTTGGCAGGGACACGCCTCGATGAGCGGCAAAAGACCTCAAAATATCTAACCGGAAACGGAAGGCAATCCTTTACAATCCTTTACAAGGCTGGGTAATAATTTGTCGTCCTTCCAGTATCTGGTCCATAGCTGGCTGTATGATCAAACCTGAGTGGGTGGTTTTCCCATAGCTTGTCAAGTCTGTTCTTGAACTGATTTGTTGAGTTGGCAGGGATAACTTGCTCCGGTAGACTATTCCAAGTGTCCACGATCCTATGGCTGAAGCAGTATTTCCTGATGTCTCTGGTACAGTGCTGTTTGGCTAATTTGAGTGAGTTCTCCCTTGTGTTGCTGGCCATATTTAACTGTAACAGACTCTGTGTTACTTTCTGGTCATATTCTCCCTTCAAGATTTTAAATGCTTCTATCATGTCTCCCCTCATTCGTCTAAATTTCAGGGTCGGCAGTTTTAGGCGCTTTAGACGTTGTTCATAGTCGGTGTTTTTCATTTGTGGCAACATCATTGTTGCTCGTCTCTGGACGTTCTCTATTATTTCTATATCCTTCTTCTTGTATGGTGACCAGACAGAACTCGCATATTCCACATAGGGACGAATCAATGCTTTAAATAATAAACAAAACGTCCTGTTGTCTAGATGAATAAATGATCGCCTCATTAGCCCGAAGATTTGATTTGCCTTGTTCACCTGTAACTGTATATGTTTCTCAAATGTGAGGTGTCTGTCAATGGTTACTCCAATATCTTTTTCATTTTCTATGTTCTGCAGGACTACTTTGCCTCCATCATATGAGCTCATGCTGTATATCGTTTCCTCATTTACTTTTCCCTTATTATGAATCGATAAAACCTTGCATTTATCTGGATGAAACTTTAACAACCATTTTTCGCTCCACTGGTAGAGTTCATCTAGGTCCTCCCGAGTACCATAGTGTCATTGGTATCTTTTATCTCCCTATAAAGTTTTGTATCATCCGCAAATAGGAACACTTTGGATGAAACACATTCAGGTAGGTCATTAATATATATAACAAACAGAACTGGCCCAAGCACAAATCCCTGCGGTATTCCACTGGTGACTCTGTGCCATTTGGATTGAGCTCCATTGACTTGTACACATTGCTTTCTATTTTCAAGAAAATTTTTGATCCAGTCCCGCAGATTCTTGTTTATTCCATACATTTTGAGTTTCTCAATAAGCCTGAGATGAGGCACTTTATCAAATGCTTTCATGAAGTCTAGGTAAACAGCATTTACTTATTGGTGTAATAAACAGAATACGAATCATATATAACTTACCTTGATCTGTATTCGGGAAGAAAGCTGATTCCATATGTTATTTTGAAAGCAAATACATAATCCAGTACAGCAAGTCAGCAGTCCGATTGAAATGTGTGTGTACGGCCCACGTGTGTTTGCAGAACAAAGAACCGGAAGTTAAAATTACCGCGCAAATATCAATACTCTTTTTTCTTCTCTCTATCTATTTCTTTCCCGAAAAACATTGCAACGGTTTCAACCAAAACATGACATTTTCATGCAGTTAAAACTGAAATTAAAGTCGTTTAAAAAATATTTTTAAAATGAATGTGAATGTTTGTATTGCCCCCTGACGGATATATATTGAAACATAAAGGGAGGTAACACCGATATGTTATCGTAACCTTGTAAGTTCGAGTTTGATCACATTTATTGGTATAAAAGGAGGTCTTACAGCGCAATTGGATCAGGAAAGGATCAATGATCGATATATATTATTAGGGCACATTATAGGCGACGTAGTTTGCTTTTAAACTAATCTAAACATATTCATTATTGACAAATAAAATTTCGAGCCAATTAGATAATTAAATTTATCATGAAATTTAATGTTTTCGTTCGGTATGTCTTTGGCTTTTGTGTAAACTTGCAAGCCGTTTAAAATTAACCTTGTAAGTTCGAGTTTGATCACATTTATTGGTATAAAAGGAGGTCTTACAGCGCAATTGGATCAGGAAAGGATCAATGATCGATATTACATCATAAGGGCACATTATAGGCGACGTAGTTTGCTTTTAAACTAATCTAAACATATTCATTATTGACAAATAAAATTTCGAGCCAATTAGATAATTAAATTTATCATGAAATTTGATGTTTTCGTTCGGTATGTCTTTGGCTTTTGTGTAAACTTGCAAGCCGTTTAAAATTAACAACAAATGCACAAAGTTTGCATTAAAACCTTGTTACAACGTTGTTACAACGTCAAAAGCTAACGTTGCACGTTTGACATGAAACTTTCTCACAACGTTGTAGGAAAGTCCCGGACGTTGTGACCTGAATAGGACGTTTTCCGGACGTTCTCCGAACGTTTTGTGTCCACTGGGTTTCTTCACAAAGACTGACCGATAGGGCTTAATCTGATGAAAGCGCCCATCCTGGAGTATCATATTCCCAGTTGCTACGGTAACTGACCAGATCCTATCTGTGATTTTTCTCAGGACTTAACGGACTCACTTCTTAGGAATATTATCAGCAAAATGTACACATATTAACGTACAGGTTCTAGTAAGGTTGATCTCTTATATGCCATTTTGGGGGGTTTATAGAGATTAATATGGAAAACGGTTTTGATGAATTTTATATATTTATGTGATCATTTAAGATAAAAAAAAAAGATGAATACTAATATTTTCCACTTAAGAAATATTTCAATAAAGTAAATGTTGAAACCCATTCCTATAATGACACATTAACCGTATAAAGCCATGGTTGTCCAACTGTTAAATCCACAAAACAAATAAATCAATCATACTCCAATGTTGGCCCAACGTTGTACCAATATTCAACAGCCAGCCAACTTCTGATGCGAAATTATTAGCTCAGTACGAGGATGGCCCAACGTTGGCCCGATGTGTGATAACCGGTGCCAACGTTGGCCGACCATGCCAACAAGTTTCCAACGTTGGGCCAATGCATGTCTGCTATCTGGGTTACAATTGAACACCGGCTACAACGTCGACAGTCACTAGTACTGTAAGCGGGAAACAATACATTAACTTGAAAAATAAACTATATTTAAGACATATTTCATATGAGGATTCGATACTTTACATCAGGTGGGTTTCAACAATGCAGGTAGGATATGCTTGTGTAAACACATAAGTTGCTCTAAATATAACGCATCATATACAGTTGAGTGTAGACTAAAGGTTACACCCAAGTGCACTCCAAGTGGACTCCGAGTCTACCTGGAGTCCTATAAGACACCATGCCTACCCCAGTTCTATAATCAGACTATATCATATATATATATTAAATACTTTGATGCTTTTAATATAATTTACATATAAATAAATAGATTTTTACAAATTACTTTTGTTCTGTTAATATTACTATTAACATTTGTTTCGTCTACTAGGAATATTTCTTTTATTGTTAATACATGGTAATAATGCCTACATGTTAAATTTATATTTATTAAGATCCATAAAAGACAGTTATACAATTTATGCTATAATCAGGTTTCTATGAAAGTTAATTGCTTATTATTTCAGATGTAAGTAAATTGTATTTCATTCTGTTAAGGAATTGAAAATTATTTCAATTAGAATATTTATTACTGTACATATATCATGACTGTAAGGAAGTTCAGATAATATATCTATATTACGTTATTGATTATTCAAAGTATTGAAAGTTTACAGTATTTAATGAATTATGTGTTTTTTTATAGTAATTATAAAATGAACAATCCTTTTAGTTGATATATAATAGGTTATATATTTAAATGTATCATTAGAAAAATATACATTTACAACTGTACATATTCACGAGCATTACCTAGTTAAATTAATGTTCTGACATAACGTACACACAAGTATGTAGTTCTATACTACCCATAATGAATGACAGTATCTGTTTAATTGCTATTATTATTGGCCATGCATGACTGACTCTGGACTGACACCCCTGATACTGTGCCAGGTGAGTTTTAGGAGCCAGCTACAGGTACTGTCCTGAGTTCACAGAAATACCTGTGTCAATACTGTCACTGTATGGCTTCAAATGATGAAGCTGTGCAAAGCAGGGTCACAGTGTTATAACCTCAGGCCAATTAACAGAACAGTAAGATTATCTCCTGACTTGAAGGAAAGGATTGTAGCTCTCCATTTGAGAGTCCTTAATCAGACCAAAATTACATGTATAAACTAAATACCAGTGTAATTAAGGTGGAAATATCAAGATAAGTTGTAAAACCATTAACAAATTGGTTAACAGGTTTAAGAAGACAAACTCTATTGAAATGAAGTCATTCTTTACTGAAATTAGAAAGTAAAAATAAGCTGTTTCTTATTACATTGTAACCTGTCTAAACCGTAAGTCCTTGAGACCAAACGTATTGGCTGGTTTATGCAGGTGTCCGGTATGTAGAGGTACAATGTTGAATGATATAAGTTCAAAAAAAATTAATGCAAATCAAATTAAGAAATGATGCAGTTCTTATCTTGTAATATTAAAAAATATAAAGACATTGCTTTAAAAAATTAATTGTAAAGAAAGAGATTAAAATAAAAAAAAAAAAAAAAATCAGTGTAATTCAAAATGGTATAATGAATGTAAATTCACCATTTCCAAAAAACCAACCTATAGCCTTATACCCGTAATTAGTACACATTGTTCTCATCTAGGAAATAAGATTATAGAGCCTGAGGTAAAATTTGCCTCAGGGCAGTTGGACACGGCAATCTATGTACCATTTACCTGTAAAACTGACCTGTTGGAACTACATCGTTTTCTATCCCATTCTGTCAATAGCTATCATAATATGTGTCACTCATACATTGTATGTAACAGATACAGGTCATGAATGTACAATGGTTGTTCAAGCCAATTATAAAATCATAAAGTTAAATGTTCAAACTTTAAAAAAATAAGGCCCGCTGCAGTTGGTGTATGGAATGTTTGATAAGTATTTACTTAACTCAAACATGAAAATTATATTAATCTATGTTGATTTACATATTGACCTCTAATACTCTATACATGCTTCCATTATAATATCAAAGACATAAAGTAATAGTACCAGTTTGAAATAAAAAAAAAATCAAATATTTTTTTTTCTATAAATGACTTATAACTGTTTTAATAATACTGTAATAGGAATGGACAATCATATAATTTCAAAAGTGTCAGAAATCGACCGTCACAAGTCTGTACCTTTATTTCTATAAGATAAAGGTTAGCCGGAGTTTCCTCTGGCCCTGACACCATATTACACCAGACATGGTGTGTGTCAGGGCCAGAGGAAACTGGGGCTAGGTAAAGGTAAGGTGTGATGACCAGTTTCCATCTAACAATTAAGGGGGTCTTTATCTAGTTAGATGACCATGTGTACACCTGTCCAGATCTTCACACCTTACGAGGTAAACTTGGAGGAAGGGGTCATTATTGGGGTCAGTGTAAGTCTGTCTTTTCTCCACACCCCTGTAATCACGCTTGATATACAGGTAAATATTGACCTGGAAGTTGGGGGGAGGGGGGGGGGGGGGGGGGGGGGGGGGAGGATGTATCTGATATAACTGTTAAAAGAACTCCATGTATAACCTGGATTTAATGAGGCAGGCATAACAAAAAAAAAGTTGGTTTACCAAATTGAAATGTAAGTCTGATGTTAAACTGTAAATCAAAATTAGACATTAGATCCGGAATATGCTATCCAGGTGATAAAAAAAAAACTTTCTTTTTTATTGTATGTTAAGATAAATATAAACTGTTGGAAGAAAAGTATTTGAAATATATTAAAAACAGTACTTAGTACTTCGAGTACAAGTTATGTCCAGTACACAATCAAACTCTACATTTTGAGAGACCACAAACAACTTGCCAAATTTATATACATTTTTGTTTATTGCCAATTTTCTACTAATTGATGTGGCTTGTTAAAACTCTTCAAATCAAAGGAATGCTATCATACATTTTTCAACGAAGTGCCAGATCTATTCATTTTATGTAGGGTTTAACCAACGAAAAATGAACCAACAAAATAATAAGATGATATATACAAAGATAAAACAGTAACACATATATAATTGTTACATGTTAAGGAGTCTAAATGTATAAGAGTATATATCTATCTATAAACATTATGTATATATGTACTTGGTTACAGGTACATGTGATACATGTGGTCCCAGGTAGGATTGGAGCCTGATAGGACTCCAGGTAAACTTGGAGTGCACTCCGAGTGCACTCCAAGTTTACCTGGAGTCCAAATGGAGTGCACTCCGAGTCCAAACGGAGTGCACTCGGAGTGCACTTTTTGTAACCTTTAGTCTACACTCAACTGTAGCACACGCTACGTATCTCTCGCCATATTCACGCTTCGCGCTCCCTCTGAGTGCGTCACCGCGCCCCCTAATGCAAGGGGACGTAAGTCCTGCGCCCTCCAAGTCTGTCAACCTTCTCCACGGTGTATATTATGGAACGGAATTCAAGTAAATATTACACTATCCGTTATTGCATTCTTGTGTGCAAATTAACATTGTGTTATGCGAATTGAACCTTATCATTTCCTTTATTATCATTCATGTATTCAGTGTTCAGATTGCATATTGCAGTTTGATTATTCCAGTCGTCAACATTGTCATTACGAGTTTGCATTGCGCAATCCGGTATTCGCTAGGTCAACATTCAGTATTGCATTATCGGCATTCGCGTATCTAAATATACTATCTATATATGTCTCTGCTGGATATCACTGGATTTTGACAACGAAGTGCACATCAATCGTGAGCCGAATTTTCCAAACAACCCTTACTTGGCATCAGAACATCAGAAAAAGGTCCATAGTATCCATATTTTAGAGAAATGTTATCACCACAAAATCACCGGTCAGTTCACTATGACATCACGTGACGAGACCCCGGTTAATAGTTGATGCTCAAATCCAAACCGAAGTCACCCATACATTGCGTTCACGGGAGGGGTGACCTGATGAAGTTAGTACATACAGGGTACATAGGGGGAGGGGTGACCTGGTGTAGTTGATAGATCAACAATTCAATTTAATTTAATTCAATTCAATTCAATTCAATTCAATCCAATTTAATTCAATTCAATTCTAGCACATGTCGTATGATAGCTAATTCAACTACAGTAAGGTTTATAGGTTTATATTACGAAGTGGCCTAATATAGTTACAACAGGCCTTATTTAAGGCCTAACCTAACAAGATTTTCAGGGAATCTTCAAGCATTCATTGATTCAAATATATTGAACAAATTCTGCCTAAAGATAATAATATTTCGGATTATCACTTTTTTCTCAAGTGTTTAATTGAATTGTTTTTGCATTTAAACAAATACAAACAATATTACTGACTCTCCTGACAAGGAATATAAACATATATTACCAAGACGAAATTTACAGATATATAGTTGTTCTGTCTTTCGAGTTGGATTCAAATAAATACTTTTTTTGTTCTTTTGACGAATTTGAAATATCATGAAACAATTTCTGTATAATATTGATCTATTTTGTCTGAAGAAAAACTGCATGTACATTGACAGTACCAGCTTAATATAGACTAGTTTGGGATAAGATATCACAAGCATATGCGAGCCATTTGATGTTAAAAAAATCCATTTTGATGTCAACAGGACATCAATTTATAGAATACTGGACAAATTTTTTTTATTCAATTTATTATTAATGACCCTGTCTGTTCAAGGGACAAAGATCCCAGCAAACCGACAAATATTGGAGGTAATCAACTGACGCTGGGATATTATTGTTCTATACTAAATCTTAAAAATAAACAATACATTTCACTTTTTTCTAATCTATGAGTCTTTTAACAAACATACCTCAGAAGAGTATGGAGGAGCTGGAATAACACAGTTTCGACATCTATTTTCAGTTAAAGGTGAAATTGTACGTGAAAGAAATACTTCTTATTCTCACGTAGACAACAAAAAACTTATAACTGGGATTGTCCTTCAAGTAACAAGTAAAATAAAAGAATATACATAGGTAAGTTTATATGAATATGTATGAAAAGGTTTCTAATTCTTCGTCCAAAACGGGAAACGGTGCCCCGTGTTACAATACTAATCTAATTCAGTTAATGCTAATATTATCATAAGACCAATCACATTGAACATACTAATAAGTTTGCGACAAACAAATTTAGTTTCTGAATCATTCAAATAAATTGCAAACAAAAT
This sequence comes from Pecten maximus, assembly GCF_902652985.1. NCBI lineage: Eukaryota > Metazoa > Mollusca > Bivalvia > Pectinida > Pectinidae > Pecten > Pecten maximus. The sequence continues at coordinate 22,369,862 of NC_047031.1, read as the reverse complement.
GGCGATACATTTTCTCCTTTTCAACCTGATTATAACTGTCGAACAATTCCGATAGATCAAATCCCTATTTTAACACGTGGTTTGGTATTATAATATAACTTAATGTTATATGTAAGATTTCCCGTAATATCACTTTCGTAGGATTTATCTTCTCTTTTTTTTCACAGATCAATTTTCCTTACATTGTCGAAATCTCCCCCGCAAATCCATAGAACGTCTTCGCATACGGGACTTTCTGTATGCACCTCAGCAACATCCCTGCTACGCGCCTGTTAGGCCCGGGCAGCTTCAGGGACAGACATGCGCAGCATCAAGGCGGACTGCAGTCTTCGGCAATTAATCGATGTCGTACACTTGGTGTTAGATAGGACTACTAAATAACAACAGAGACTTATATATCAGTTACCTGTTATTTATATACATTGTAGGGGGAGGGGGGGGGGGGGGGGGAGGGGGCAACTGTCCTGGGGCGTGTTCAATACTTGTGGTCAGTGTAGCGTGTCCAATGACGTAATTGGCTAATTCATTAATACGAGGCAACTGTCCCCCGCCGGAAACCATTACATGTATGAGTTTACCTGTATCACCTGGACGTACTCACCGCTGAAAGGCCCTTAATAGTGGGCAACAAATCCATTTATAATTGATGATAATTTAGACGTACATGTACATGTATGTGCAGCGTTGGGTAAATCTATGAAGGGGATAAAGGGGGCTAAACTAAATCAGAGACTTGTATATCAGTATATATACGTCTCTAACTAAATGGACAAAATTAAAGTTAATTCTTTTTAAATTGTAACCAAGAAATATGAGTTACTGATCAGAGACATGCATTTTCATACATGTATGCCCATGGAAACCGATACATTATTTTTTTCTGTAAGGTTGCTAGAATTTAGCTTTATTATTACGAACTGTCAGTCCGTACCGAACTAATTTGTAGCAAAAATTTGTTAGACCTTTAATTGCGTACGCATCTAAACGATTTTTGAATTAAAATACAAGATACAAAATTTAAAAAATGTGTATTTCCATGTACATAATATAGATGAAGTATTGTCCGTCTTGGTATGGCGAGATTTACATATCTTTGCAAAGACATGGAATCTGTCTGCATAACCTTATCACATTTTTAAAATGTCATTAAAAACTGTAAAACCATGTACAATACAAACCTAGAGTACGATATAACCACCCGAACATGAAACTCACAGCCTCAGTCGACACCCCCCCCCTACCCTCAGATGACCCCCCACCTCCCCCTACCCTCAGATGACCCCCCACCTCCCCCAGCCTCAGATGACCCCCTCCCGACAGTCTCACTTTTTAAAGTCCTTGCTTTTTGAATTCTGATAAGGTTCTGAACCCCCCCCCCCCTCCAACCCCCCCCCCCCCCTCCCCCGCCCCCCGTCCGGTCATAGCGTACAAAAGGTTATAAATAATATTTTAAATTAATATTTATTATTAAGATTCTGCTAATACGGGATTTTGGGCTGACTGTGGCTAAATATATGATAATTTAATACCATATCACAATGATAACCCTTTACCCCCACACTGGTGTTGTACTCAATATAATTATGGCTTCTGGGCAGTTACAGATCCTTGTGAAGGCGCTATAATGGTGTCAAATATTCTAAATCCGTAATTAGTGAGATTTATAAGTATGTTACACAGATTTTTAAGGTAAGTACATGTATATCTAAAAAGGCTCCCAATGTGTGCTAACTTGTTGAAAATCCAGTGTGATATCCATAGATATCAATCAAAATCATGGAAATGTTGACCGATTTTCATTACTTCATTAAAAAGCTCCAATGTTGGGTAATGTACCTCGTCACCAATAACATTGTACAAACATTTATCTCATTTCATATTTGCACGCTCAATTCCACTCTATCACTTGGACCTTCCGTTTTGTGTACACCACATTTTGAGACGTTTTTTTTTTTTTTGGAGGAGGGCTATTCAAAATGTGCTATACACAGTAGGGAAGGTCCAAATACATGTAGACTGTAACTAATTCTCAAGTCGTGATACGCACTAGGGAAGGTCAAAATACACGTAGACTGTAACTAATCTTCAAGTCCCTGTGGGCTGAACACCAGTGACCAGGTCGCCGGAATGGTTAGAGCGTCCGTCTCGAGTTCAGTGTCTCTAACTGGTTCGAGTCCCAGTGTTGTAGTCGCATTTCTCCTCTCCAGATAGGCCTAGTACATGTAGGTCTATTGTAATGTGGATTTAAATGTGCCACATGTAAAATGGCTGTATCCCTGGTGATATTGCAAAAGTAGTCATAATCAAAGTTTATCTGGAAAAAAAGGACTGTGAACTTTGTATCCCAGAACATAACTTTATTAAAAAAAATGTTACAGATCTCATCAGGGACCTAGATTTCTAAAACATTTTCTATCCCGGCTGTGTCTGTGTCGAGCCAAAACAGATGTTGAATTGATCCCTTCAAGATCGCCCTATTAGATAAATTAAATATTGTAGACTACCATTCCAATCGATATTCCCGCCGCATATAGGCCTACACCATTCTATAAAAAGATCAAAGCAGTCCATTAGGTCTCGTGACTCCAATCACGAGATTGAGTAATTCTATTTATAGTAACGGGAAACCACAGGAAGCGGTGGAAGATCCTCATTTGCATATTTTGACTTCACTATTCCAATGGCGGAGAGATGATGTTGTTCTCCGTGTGTGGACACGAGAGTGTAAAACAGCTTTGTTTTTCTGAGTGACTTTTGAAAAGCAGTCCTGCAAAATGGTGTTCGAGTCTTTAGTTGTTGATCTGATCAACAAATATCTCGGAGATTATGTTGAAAATCTGGACAGATCCCAGCTAAAACTCGGGATATGGGGAGGTAAGAAAGATGTGGGTTGTTGACTCACCGACGATGTGTTTACAAGTGTTTCCGTAAAAATGTACAGGTGCATGTGTGTGTGTACTTGTTACTAACTTTTCACATGTTAACACAGTTTTCTCGATAAATTTCTCTATAGACGTGGGCACCCCGGGCTTATAGTAAGTTAGTATGATTACGTTAGCTAAGTAGATACTGATGCTGTGAAACACACAGACACAGGGCCTTGACACAACTACTGAACTAGGCGACCATATTTTTTCGTAGACTATTATATTATCATATATACAGTGATATAGGGATTTGTAACAAGTCCCTGTGTTGTGAAAGTATTGAATGTTTTACATAAGTAACAAGAAATATCTTTAAAAAAGTTTAACAACATAGTTTTATGCTAGTAGTACTAGTAGTTATAATGTAAAACTGCTGGTGAAATAAATCAATGAACTAATGCGTTTCAGCACGAATAATAAAATTATATCAGTTTGAATCATTTTTGGTGATAATAAGACTGCATTTGAATCAGGAATATATTTTCTTAATGTGTCATTTGAAAAGATACATCCACTTATTCAGCTTGCATTTAATCTTAGCTTTGTTTCATGTTTAACTGCATACTGCATTTTGCATCTACTGCTACATTGACCAATCACATACTTCATCTTGACCAGTAACACCACCTGTCGCGTCATATCCGGGGCCAAAAGAATATTATACGGCTATGCTGAAAAATACTGTAGATATTTTTGGTGATTTGACTGTATAGCTGGGCTTGATTTGTAGGTATTTTTGGTGATTTGTCTTAAATGTGAGTGTATACATAGGCCTTGTGATACAATCATGTTTTAGCTTCGCTCTAAAGGGGAGAGGGGTGGGGTTGGGTTCCTATTAGCTCAGATAGAAGAGTAACAAGCTGAGAGTCATCAGAGTTAAATGTCTCTGTCTTCTGTTTTACACTGGTTAAGGGTCATTTATGGACCCTTGATCACTCATGGATGCGCTGCACACTACTTGTGCTTTCGTAACAAATTTCACGTGCATGTTCAATGTCCCAAGGTCGGATGGTCCCAATTGCAAGTACTTCCCATCTACTGGTTTGATTAATTGACATGTAGCCTTAAGCTTTGCTTTATACATGTAATATCAATTTAATATATATATAAAAAAGAAGAAATTATGGTAAAAAATACTATAACAATAGCAATTGAGATAAGAGGCTGATTTACTCCAAATTGGATTCCTGGAAAGTGAAAGTGAAAAAAGATAATGTACAGTGTCTTTTCATTGCAAAACCAATCCTAGTTATTTTACTGAACATTCTCTGTCAATAAGAATTAGCAGTTTGATTTTTATTCAATAAACAAAGATCAATGGTAGATCAAGCATGGTAACTTAAGTGTCCAATGTGACAGAGTTAAGATCCCATTCATGGCCGATGGGTCAATGTGTCCCAACACTTTAATCAATCACTATATATAGCTAGTCCTCCACCTCTGGGTTGCGAGTTTGAAACCTATGTGGGGCAGTTGCCAGGTACTGACTGTAGGCCGGTGGTTTTTTCTCCTGGTCCTCCGACAATCGGACATTCCTCCTCCTCCAAAACCTTTCATGTCCTTAAATGACCCTGGCTGTTAATATGATGTTAAACAAAATAAACAAAGGTCCAATTCTAGTTCCACAACATTTCCCCTAGTACCTGTTAGAATCTTGTGCAGTAATGTCTCGATTCCTGACAGATATGTCCTGGTAAACATGTGATTAAAATCATCTGTTAATGACTTTTTAGCCCACCATCATCATCAAATCGCCCTGCATCCGTGGTCAGTCTGTCTGTCCCTCCATAAACAATTCTTGTTATCGCTATTTCTCAGAAAGTACTTGGTCCGTAATTATGCATAATGTATTTTGGTACCAATCGGAAAACAAATGGCTGACAGGCAGCCATCTTGGATTTGACAATTAAAGTTTATTATCGCTATTTCTCAGAAAGTACCAAAGGGATCTTTCTGTTCATGTATAGGTTTCCCTTGGTCCTTAGTTATGAATATTGCATTTTAGGACCAATAGGAAAACAATATGGCCGACAGGCAGCCATCTTGGATTTTGACAATTAAAGTTTATTATCGCTATTTCTCAGAAAGTCCTGAAGTGATCTTTCTGAAATTTAAAATGTAGGTTCCCCTTGTGCCCTAGTTATGCATATTTCATTTTGTGACCAGTTGGAAAACAAGATGGCCGACAGGCAGCCATCTTGGATTTTGACCATTCAAGTAAACTTGTTATCACTATTTTACAGAAGGTATTAAAGGGATCTTTCTCAAATTTCATATGTAGGTTCCCCTTGTCCCTCACATTGCTTTTTGGGACCAATCTGAAAACAACATGGCCGACAGACAGCCATTATCGCTAGATCTCATTTATAGGTTCCCCTTGGTTGAAAAGTACTGAAGGTATGTTTCTCAATTTACACAGATTAGTAATAGAGAGCTTAAGGGAAAAACAGAGAAGATCAATCTGACATGGAACCTATAAAGATCATTCAATGGTGGGCGCCAAAAGACCCCTCTGGGATCTCTTGTTTTATTGAGTGCTATGCCTGAACATCAGAAGGTACAACATTCAATGCCGGTCATTGTTCAGATGACTCACATTCTGAAAAATTGCCATTAAATATTGACCAATGTAACATGCTTTCAAAACACATTCACTGTTGTAACAAAGATGGCAGTAGTTGATGTAGACATTGGATATGTCAACTGATCTTAATTTAATTTAAAAAAAATTCTACAACCGCAGTTGGCGTTGCTATTGACCTCTTTATTAACAGAGGAAAAAAATGACTCAAATGTTAAATGTTTGTCATGCAGCTGATGGATATATTTGAGGCATTCTTGATTATGGTAGATTGGTCACAGCTAGAATTATTGTTCCTTAATTCAGTATTGGCCTTCGAATTCCAATACCTTGGAATCTCCCTAGGAATACCTTGGAATCTCCCTAGGAATACCTTGGAATCTCCCTAGGAATATCTTGGAATCTCCCTAGGAATACCTTGGAATCTCCCTAGGAATAACTTGGAATCTACCTAGGAATACCTTGGAATCTCCCTAGGAACACCTTAGGATCTCCCTAGGAATACCTTAGGATCTCCCTAGTAATACATTGGAATCTCCCTAGGAATACCTTGGAATCTACCTAGAAATACCTTGGAATCTCCCTAGGAATACCTTGGAATCTCCCTAGGAATACCTTAGGATCTCCCTAGGAATACCTTAGGATCTCCCTAGTAATACCTTGGAATCTCCCTAGGAATACCTTGGAATCTCCCTAGGAATACCTTGGAATCTACCTAGGAATACCTTGGAATCTCCCTAGGAATACCTTGGAATCTCCCTAGGAACATCTTGGAATCTCCCTAGGAATACCTTGGAATCTACCTAGGAATACCTTGGAATCTCCCTAGGAACACCTTAGGATCTCCCTAGGAATACCTTAGGATCTCCCTAGTAATACCTTGGAATCTCCCTAGGAATACCTTGGAATCTACCTAAAAATACCTTGGAATCTACCTAGGAATACCTTGGAATCTCCCTAGGAATACCTTAGGATCTCCCTAGTAATACCTTGGAATCTCCCTAGGAATACCTTGGAATCTACCTAGAAATACCTTGGAATCTACCTAGGAATACCTTGGAATCTCCCTAGGAACACCTTAGGATCTCCCTAGGAACACCTTAGGATCTCCCTTGGAACACCCTAGGATCTCCCTTGGAACACCTTAGGATCTCCCTAGGAATACCTTGGAATCTCCCTAGGAATATCTTGGAATCTACCTAGAAATACCTTGGAATCTCCCTAGGAATACCTTGGAATCTCCCTAGGAATACCTTAGGATTTCCCTAGGAATACCTTAGGATCTCCCTAGGAATACCTTGGAATCTCCCTAGGAATACCTTGGAATCTACCTAGAAATACCTTGGAATCTACCTAGGAATACCTTGGAATCTCCCTAGGAACACCTTAGGATCTCCCTAGGAACACCTTAGGATCTCCCTTGGAACACCTTAGGATCTCCCTTGGAACACCTTAGGATCTCCCTAGGAATACCTTGGAATCTCCCTAGGAATATCTTTGAATCTCCCTAGGAATACCTTGGAATCTCCCTAGGAATACCTTGGAATCTACCTAGGAATACCTTGGAATCTCCCTAGGAATACCTTAGGATCTCCCTAGGAACACCTTAGGATCTCCCTAGGAATACCTTAGGATCTCCCTAGGAACACCAGGTTGGCTAAACTCATCATCAGAGGTTCTGAATATATCCTTGCCAGCAGTGTAGTCAAGTATAAATCAATGATGGGGTTGCACAGTTAATTGCACACTTGAATTTCACCTAGGTATACGTAGCCAGTGTTTGATTCCCAGTTTGAATGTCAAAAGTTCTGGGTCATGATCACCTGTCTTACCACATGAGTTTTCTCCAGGTTCTCCAGTTTCCTCTCTTGCAAGCTTCCATCTGGGCCAACATGTGATTATTATAAGTTGGGATACCCAATTTTTGTAAAATTAACGTTTTTATTTTTCATCAAATATAACGAGGACTCTGAGTGAGGAAAACACAGAGGAAACTAGACCTTTAAACTTGAAATTGATGAAGTTTTTTTCAACAAATGGCATTAGATTTTTTGGGCAAAATAAAAAAATTGTTTACTGTCTCAATGTGTACAAGCATTTAGTGTTTGTAGATAGAATGAAATTGATGATTGGATGGCAAAGTGGTTACACGCTTGGATGACACAGTGGTTACACGCTCGGATGACAGGGTGGTTACACGCTCGGATGACACAGTGGTTACACGCTGGGATGACACAGTGGTTACACGCTCGGATGACACAGTGGTTACACGCTCGGATGACACAGTGGTTACACGCTGGGATGACACAGTGGTTACACACTCGGATCACACAGTGGTTACATGCTCGGATGACACAGTGGTTACACACTCGGATGACACAGTGGTTACACGCTCGGATGACACAGTGGTTACACAATCGGATGACACAGTGGTTACACACTCGCGTGACACAGTGGGTACACGCTCGGATGACACAGTGGTTACACACTCGGATGACACGGTGGTTACACACTCGCGTGACACAGTTGGTACACGCTCGGATGACACAGTGGGTTACACACTCGGATGACACAGTGGTTACACATTCGGATGACACAGTGGTTACACACTCGGATGACACAGTGGTTACACGCTCGGCTGGCTCAGTGGTTACACGCGTACGTTCGGATGACACAGTGGTTACACACTCGGATGACACAGTGGTTACACACTCGGATGACACAGTGGTTACACAATCGCATGACACAGTGGTTACACATTCGGATGACACAGTGGTTACACACTCGGATGACACAGTGGTTACACACTCGGATGACACAGTGGTTACATGCTCGGATGACAGTGGTTACAATACAAAATATAATACGATACACACTTTTAAAGTACAGTATTTAGATATAATAGGGTACACACTTTTGAAGTACAGTGTTTAGAGATACTACGGTACACATTTTTAAGTACAGTATCTTAAGAGATACTACGGTACACATTTTTAAGTACAGTATTTAGAGATACTACGGTACACACTTTTAAAGTACAGTATTTAGATATAATACGGTACACACTTTTGAAGTGCAGTATTTAGAGATACTACGGTACACATTTTTAAGTACAGTGTTTAGAGATACTACGGTACACATTTTTAAGTACAGTATTTAGAGATACTACGGTACACATTTTTAAGTACAGTATTTAGAGATACTACGGTACACACTTTTAAAGTATAGTATTTAGAGATACTACGGTACACATTTTTAAGTACAGTGTTTAGAGATACTACGGTACACATTTTGAAGTACAGTATATTTAGAGATACTACGGTACACATTTTTAAAGTACAGTATTTAGAGATACTACGTACGGTACACATTTTTAAGTATGGTATAGATACTACGGTACACATTTTTAAGTACGGTGTTTAGAGATACTACGGTACACATTTTGAGTACAGTATTTAGAGATACTACGGTACACATTTTAAAGTACAGTATTTAGAGATACTACGGTACACATTTTTAAGTACAGTGTTTAGAGATACTACGGTACACATTTTGAGTACAGTGTTTTGGCTGTCGCATTATTACAATAAAAGTTGGCATTTCTACAAAAGTTGCAGACAGTAACATACATGCATTACCGACAGATATTTGCATGTTCCGTGTATTTATTGCTGATACACATGGACAAGTTTGAACTTTTTCCTGATGTGTTCAGGATGTGATTCTTCCTCTAATCAGAGGACTTTTTAAGTGCCGTTTAACAGATATTTATCTCCCTAACAGAGGTTAAAGGGTCAAGTATTCCACTCAAGCTGATTTTTCCTCATTGATTAAAGAAAAACAAATAGACCAAAAAAAGCTCCAAGCAAGGGAAAATCATATCCAAAGTATGGGAAATGTTGTTGTAAATTAATCAGGTGAAATGAAACAATAAACATCTTTTAGAAAGATAATTGGCAAAGATGACATTGTTGTTCATTTTGAAAATATTTCTTTATTTTCGACAGGATTGATGAACAATCAACCAGCCAAGGATCTTTCCCCACTCAAAGGGACTTATATAATTAGTTTCCATAAGCAAAATCAATATGTTGTAAAAAAATGTCTTTTCACACCCTTAGGGAGTCAGGACTTCGTTTCTAGGTTATGTATTTAAAACAGATAAGATCCCCCTCCCAAAGCGATATATATATATATAGCATATTGTTCAATATCAACAAATAAGGCTATTAATGAATTGAACGTGAACATTGTTTTGACCTATGGTCAAATCAAACCAGGTGAGTGATACAGGCCCTCAAGGTCTCTTGTTCCGATACGGCGTGATGTGTAGATTTTGCAGTCTGATTGAAATGGTCTGACCACGTAATCGGAATCAAACAAGTTCTAACTATATAAAAAGATTACTGCATTTACGTTATCAATTTTTTACCAACTCTGTCTCCTGTTGGCCACTGCTATAGCTAGCTCTTGCTTGCTTTATTCGTTCAGAGACTGGCCTCTGTGTGGAACCATCCATTTCAAAATTCCCTTTTGAGAATTGACATGTTATATAATAAATGATAAATGAAGTCAATTGATACAGGCCTCTTATGCCTCTTGGTACAAAGATTTCAGAAGTTCCTGATACTGATTTATATTTTAGATATTTTGAAGCATAAGATCTAGTTTGTAAAGCTAAAGGGTGGTTGTAAGCAATAACTCATTTTAAATTTTTATTTTTTCATCTTTTGTTTGTTTTGTTTTTTGTTTTTGTAAAATAGCCATTGTAACATGTCTGGTTATATGCTGTACCATGAGATAAAAAAATATTTCCTGAAAATTCATTAATTAACAAATGTGAAAGATTTATATATGTAAATGTTACTTGTGTGTTTGTAGGTGATGCTGTGCTACAGAACCTGGACTTGAAAGAGAGTGCATTGGTAGGTACATCTTGAATTATAATCAAGGTTAATGTTAATCTTTGATCACAATATCAATATCAATATGTCATGTACGCAGTAGATTGTATTTTTTGTAATATCTGTCTCCATCATGCAGAAGATAAGTTCTATAGTGATAGATTCTATATTTCCCACTCCCTAGTTTGATAATGTATCTCTCCATCACACAGAAGTAATATATTCTATTTCTCCCACTCCCCAGTTTGATGATTTTTATCTCTCCATCACATCAACGCGCTATAATCTGTTTCTATCACTCTTCATTTTGATAATGTATCTCTCCATCACACAGAAGTGATATATTCTATTTCTCCCACTCCTCAGTTTTAGATAATTTATCTATCCATCACACGGAAGTGATATATTCTATTTCTCCCACTCCTCAGTTTGATATTTTATCTATCCATCACACAGAAGTGATATATTCTATTTCTCCCACTCCCTAGTTTGATAATGTATCTCTCCATCACACAGAAGTAATATATTCTATTTCTCCCACACTCCAGTTTGATGATTTTTATCTCTCCATCACATCAACGTGATATAATCTGTTTCTATCACTCCTCAGTTTGATAATTTATCTATCCACCACACAGAAGTGATATATTCTATTTCTCCCACTCCTCAGTTTGATAATTTATCTGTCCATCACACAAGTGATTATTCTATTGTCCCCTATCATCCAGGTTTGATAACTGTTCTATCCATCACACGGAGTGATAATGCCTCTATTCACACAGGGTTTGATTTACTGTCACATCACACAGAGTTGATAACTCCCTCTATATTCCCACACGAGTTTGATAACTGCCTCTCATATCACACGGAGTTGATATCTACTGCCCCCACTCCTCCAGTTTGATAATGCCCTCTATATCACACAGGGAGTGATAACTGCCACTCTACTCACTCCAGTTTGATAATTCCATCTATCATCACACAGAAGTTGATAATGCTCTATACTCCCCCACCCGAGTTTGATAATGCCCTCCATCACACGGAGTTGATAACTGTCTATATTCCACTCTGCAGTTTGATAATGTCTCTACCATCACACAGGTGTTTTGTATTACTGCCCCTCCATCACAGATTTGATAATTTATCTATCCATCACACAGAAGTGATATATTCTATTTCTCTTGACTCCAAAATTTGGTGATTAGTTTGTCTATCACACAGGAATATAGACTATCTATATCATACAGGAGTTTAATTACTGCCCCTCTACATCACACAGGGGTTTGATAACTGCCCCTCTATATATATCACACAGGAGTTTGATAACTGCCCCTCTTTATCACACAGGAGTTTGATAACTGCCTCTCTAGATCACACAGGGGTTTGATAACTGCCTCTCTATATCACACAGGGGTTTGATTACTGCCTCTCTATATCACACAGGAGTTTGATAACTGCCCCTCTAGATCACACAGGGGTTTGATTACTGCCTCTCTATATCACACAGGAGTTTGATAACTGCCCCTCTATATCACACAGGGGTTTGATTACTGCCCCTCTACATCACACAGGAGTTTGATAACTGCCCCTCTATATCACACAGGAGTTTGATTACTGCCCCTCTACATCACACAGGGGTTTGATTACTGCCCCTCTACATCACACAGGGGTTTGATAACTGCCCCTCTATTCACACAGGAGTTTGATAACTGCCCCTCTATATCACACAGGAGTTTGATAACTGCCCCTCTATATCACACAGGAGTTTGATAACTGCCCTCTATATATATATAGCTACATCACACATGAGTTTGATTACTGCCCCTCTATATCACACAGGAGTTTGATTACTGCCCCTCTACATCACACAGGGGTTTGATAACTGCCCCTCTGTATATATATAGCTACATCTACATCACACAGGGGTTTGATAACTCCCCCTCTCCATCACACAGGAGTTTCAGACACTTAACTTCACCATTTACATCTGAATGTTGATTTAATTGCCATGTCAAAGTATTTTACGTCCAATTTAAGACAGTAACTGGCCTGTAACCTGATAATCAATAGCTGTCTAATTATTGGTTACATACTCAGCGGGGCGGTACAGGCTCTTTAGTACAGACAGTGGAATGTCAGTACCATAGTCTATCTAGGGTTAACCCAGCTGGCCCGACAAACCTAGCATGATCTAGTAACAAGTACCTGCTAATGGTCAATTACCATCAATTAGTCCAGGGTTAATATGCTTCAACACATCATAATATCATAGTTTGTTATATAACACAGTCAGGCTATACCATCCTGGCTATATACAGTTATTGACTTTGACTGAGGTAGTAATAGTCCTGTTTCCCTTGCAGTATAACACAACTCCAGGGTTCGTTCTCATTCTTTTATTACAATACCTAATAAAAAACGCTGTTTCATGAAATACATCATATTACTATACGTACATACAATACATTCATACAATTCACAATTAGATCAGGATGAAGCATTGTTCAAACTGTAGTCAGTTACAATTGGTGAACGTACATGGAAGTATACATTGCAGCTTATTACTTAATCTATATATTATATAGATGAACACCTACTATCTGTTTACATGAATAATTTAATTACATATTTAAAGTACCCACCTCTTCAGTATGAAGAGAGCTTCCCGGAACTATGTCCGCCGAGTCCTTTATTCAACTCACACAACATGTACAACTATTCAAATGAAAACAACACGCTTTATAAAATAATTATTCTCCTTCGAAATCACTTGTCTTCTAAATCGACCACACACAATATTTAATTGACAAACTTCCAAATATTGAAATCTACTTTTAGTTAAATTAGTATGCTAATCAAATATGTATATTCTGTCAAACCTACCTAAAGATTACATCATAAAAACTGGCATTGAACAATTACTGACGTTAACTGAGGGGAATATGGATATTTACTAACGTGAAGATTGTGATATTGACCATAACAAAAGTAGGGGTTGATATACTATCAAACCTACCTAAAGGTTATAATTACTCCTTAATATAACTGGCACTCAGACACTGAACAATTACCGGAACTGAGGTTAATATAGATATCTAGTTAAAATCCTGTCTAATGTAAAGGTATCAACTCTATATTAGTTGTATGCCTACTAATACAATATTTATCTGATCTCTAGTCCCCTGAGTGTCCTTTATAGACAGGTTGAACTGAATTATAACCTAAGTCTTATTCATGATAGATGTGTAATTGTCTTCGATTGAGGTAGATGTGGATATATATTTACCTGATGATTGTGATATTAACCAAACTCTATATCAGTACCTTAGGTAGAGATAGTTATAATCACAGTACAATTATTGTCTTCAAGGCAGGTAGATATCCATGCATTTTTAGTTATTAACCGGACAGATTGAGATATTGACCGAAGTGAAAGATATTTGAATTGATCATCCTGGGGTTGATACTAAGAATATTTTTTTTTGCTGAGTCAACAGTGCAGGGTTTGCGCAATGACTGCCTAATCTCATAATCTGCCTCATAAGCAGTTGCGTGGGAGGAGCTGGCATGGGCAACTTAGCAATATTAGATCTACAATGGCTATACACTTCCTGTATTTGAGTACTCTAGGAACTTGTCCAGTCTGAAATATGAAATTCACAAGTCAGAAATAAAAGCTGCAGATACATTGTATTGTTAGCTTTAAGAAGTATAAGAAGATATTGACTTGTTAATACTGTCTATGTAGTTGGATAAGAAGATCTACAATAGTATTATGGGATGTATACAGTATCTGTTGTGGGATCCCCCTTGACATGTCTGGGACGTGTGTAGGATGTGAACATCACTGTAGGGAATACTCATCAGATGTCAGACGACTAATCTAAAGGGGCAACAAGAATATGCCTCCTGAGGCCTGAATTTTGCAAGAAATTGTGGATTAATTCCCAGTAAGATTGTGTGTGTGTGTATGTGGAGGGGGGGATCTGGTATTCTTAGAAACAATAGAGAAAGAACCCAAGAATAAACATACTGCTGAATCTTTCTGAATCTTTGATAAAAGAAACGACTCATTGTTGGTTCCCACCCTCAATGTATCCTTACCCTTTACCCTTGTAGGATGGGATGGACAGGGAGGAGGGGTGGAGTCGGGGTTGGGGGTGGGAGAGGGGGGCAAGGAAGGAGGATTGGGGGGGGGGGGGGGGGGGGGGGGGTCTTCTGTTCAGGGTACATAGCAGAACCCAACAGTATATGTGATCACCTGCTGTATCCCACTACATGTTAATCAAAACAGGTAATCTGAAGTGTTTGCACACATTGTGGCCCCATGAAGAGACAAACACGGATCTGTGGCCCCATGAAGATACAAACACAGATTGTGGCCCCATGGAGAGACAAACACAGATTGTGGCCCCATGAAGAGACAAATACAAATCTGTAGCCCCATGAAGATACAAACACAGATTGTGGCCCCATGAAGATACAAACACAGATTGTGGCCCCATGAAGAGACAAACACAGGTCTGTGACCCCATGAAGAGACAAACACGGATCTGTGACCCCATGAAGAGACAAACACAGATATGTGGCCCCATGAAGAGACAAACACAGGTCTGTGGCCTCATGAAGAGACAAACACCGATCTGTGACCCCATGAAGAGACAAACACAGGTCTGTGGCCTCATGAAGAGACAAACACCGATCTGTGGCCCCATGAAGAGACAAACACAGATTGTGGCCCCATGAAGAGACAAACACAGATCTGTGACCCCATGAAGATACAAACACAGATTGTGGCCCCATGAAGAGACAAACACAGGTCTGTGACCCCATGAAGAGACAAACACGGATCTGTGGCCCCATGAAGATACAAACACAGATTGTGGCCCCATGAAGAGACAAACACAGGTCTGTGGCCCCATGAAGAGACAAACACAGGTCTGTGGCCCCATGAAGAGACAAACAGAGATATGTGGCCCCATGAAGAGACAAATACAGATCTGTGGCCCCATGAAGAGATAAACACCGATCTGTGGCCCCATGAAGAGACAAACACCGATCTGTGGCCCCATGAAGAGACAAACACAAATATGTGGCCCCATGAAGAGACAAACACAGATTTGTGGCCCCATGAAGAGACAAACACAGGTCTGTGGCCCCATGAAGAGACAAACACAGATTTGTGGCCTCATGAAGAGACAAACAGAGATATGTGGCCCCATGAAGAGACAAATACAGATCTGTGGCCTCATGAAGAGACAAATACAGGTCTGTGGCCCCATGAAGATACAAACACAGGTCTGTGGCTCGATGAAGAGACAAACACAGGTTGTGGCCCCATGAAGAGACAAACACAGGTTGTGGCCCCATGAAGAGACAAACACAGATCTGTGACCCCATGAAGAGACAAACACAGATCTGTGACCCCATGAAGATACAAACACAGATATGTGGCCTCATGAAGAGACAAACACAGGTCTGTGGCCCCATGAAGATACAAACACAGGTCAGAGTGTGACCCCATGAAGATACAAACACAGATCTCTGGCCCCATGAAGAGACAAACACTGATCTGTGGCCCCATGAAGAGACAAACACCGATCTGTGGCCCCATGAAGAGACAAACACTGATCTGTGGCTCCACTAAGAGACAAACACAGATTGTGGCCCCATGAAGAGACAAACACCGATCTGTGGCCCCATGAAGAGACAAACAGAGATCTGTGACCCCATGAAGAGACAAACACAGATTGTGGCCCCTATTTCAGCACTTTGTCTTTCCTATCTGTCTTTTATCTTTGGGCTTTCATTTCTTCTGTCGATCTCTCATGAGTGATGCATGTCTGTGTAACCTTGGCTGATAGCAAAGACATTCAACCCCTAAAAAAACAAAAAAAACCAATACATCCCAGTGTATTTCTATACGGAACATTACCCGGTATAATTATCTGAATTATATTAACAGAAAAAAAAACAAAAACAAAAACAACTGGTCCCTATATTTCTGTACTGAGTACTGAACATTACCGGTATAATTATCTGAACTATATTTATGTAAATTATAAATCCTTTTGATGCTGGACTATACTGAAATGTGATGTTCATTGATAAACATAATCAGATTTCATTTGCATATATATAAAATGATCATGTACATGAGATTGGTGATAATTGAACATGATCAGTTTAACATTAGGCTGTTGATGCATGTGGAATGGTCATTCGATCTGTACAGCATATTACCTTTCATAAGAAACATTAAAAATTCCCATCGTGTAGTGTCAGATTTCTATCATCAATTATTCATATTGTACAACCTTACCAAGCTCTGATAACTATATAACTTACCTATAGATCTATATAGTTCTGTATCAGAAAACTAAGCCAGCTGTTTGTAGTTACAGAATTCATTAACAGAAAAAATTTGTATCCGTGACGATGGGGTTAATAGATTATTGTAAAGAGCTGTGTTATATTTGTAGTTTGTATAACTAACTGAAATTATCCCTCTATCTTCATTTGTCCAGAATCATTAGTTTTAAAACAGTGAGCTAAAAGTAGTTCACAAATAAGTCCCCCCCCCCCCCTCAACCTTTAACACTAAGCTTCTAAACTTATACATTAGGGGAGGGGGCTAATTTGAGGATAAATATGGTACCGTATTGAACATTTATACTACGGGAGGGGGGTAATTTGAGGATAAATATGGTACCGTATTGAACATTTACACTATGGGATGGGGGTAATTTGAGGATAAAATGGTACTGAACATTTAAACTACAGGAGGGTGTAATTTGCCCCAGAGGAGGGGGCTTATTTAAGGATAAATATGGCACATATTACTTTCTAGTACATGTAATTCAATATGTTTGCCATCATCATCATCCTTCATGAAATAAAAATATTAAAGACTGTTTTGATTTTTGCAGGATGACCTTGACCTTCCGGTTAAGATCAAGGCTGGCCATATAGGTAAGTTTTGCTGCATTTCGCTAATGTCAGGACATTTAATAACAATGATAAGTATGCATCAGTCATGCCTCATTGACCACAAAGCAAGAAAAGACTTTATCGTGAATTTTTAGTTGTATGTATTATACATCAACCATTCTACATGACCACAAGGCGATAGAGACTCACTGACTATCCTTCAGTCAGGAATTGTGGTATGCATGCAAGATGCTTCATTGACCACAAGTGTGAAAGACTGTATCCTGATATTGTGAATAAATTGTAATTATATTTGCCTGTAGGGGGTTGGATATCATCAGAGTGAGATGTGGGCGTCGACTAGGAACTCCTGCCATCTTTACCTGTGATGATTCAGATTACATAAATAAATGTCGTTTTTGTAGTCTCGTCAATGAAAAGAAACCTTACTATTATCATGTAGACGGAAATAAAAACCAGTAACTATCTAGCCACGATGATGTGCTTTTAATTTCCATGCAGGGCTCATATTTTTCTCGTCAGTGTTTGTATATCTAAGGTTCAGGCTGTGAATCCAGTGACATCAGTTTTTTGCCGTTAATTATCATGAATTCATTGCCTGGTTGAAATGTCCAGGCGCTCCATCAACTGGGCTTTTTCTAAGGGCTGTTTCGCCCAATTCCCAATTGAAATTATATTTCATATCTAAGCCGATTTCCAAAATTTGCAGTAATGAGTTATACCCCTGAAAATTTCTTTCCCAATTCACTGATTTTCTTCCCAAAACGAGAGGAAAAGCCCCATCCTCAACCAATGGAAAAAAACACTAATCAAGGTATATATATATAGATGAATCATTTGTTGTACATTATTAGTATTTGCATTTAAAAAAAAATAAATAAAAAATTAACCAAAAAATTCTAAATAAAACCTATTGTATTATTGTTTGAATATAATTCAATTTTTTGTAGAGACAGAAATTAACACAGGTGTACCATTATTGTTAAGATAAGTCTTTGTGATACTAGCTTTATCGAGGACAATCAAAGTCTGAAGACAATGTGAAAAAAATTGCATGATGACTAAATTATTTTAGAAGCATGCGTTTAATTTAAGTTGAATAATCTGAGATAAAACACCACTGGTCCAGAGGTTCTATCCTTTGTTTATAAAGAACATATATACCCAGTAATATTTTGTTAGTATAAGATAATATTATCTGGTATAGATAGGTTACGAGGAGAATGTCTGGAGTTGTGTCTGACCTGTCAGGGCTGGTATCATTGCCCTGTGTTGGTGACTAAACCTTGTGTAAGGTCGACTCTCTTGTCATGTGGGAGGCAGATCGGTATCAGCTGGTTAAAATACAAAGCATGCTGGTTGTAATGGACTAGTGTGTTATTTATCATAGTAATCAGAAACATCCATGTGTGTAGTTGTTATAGCTTTAACTATGAAATAATTTTAATAGAAAAAGGAATACTCAACTTTCAAAAATTGCAAACAACTTGCATAATCAACTTACTTGGATTTAGTGATCATTATGAACTAGCTTGTTAAATTGGCTTTTAACAAAAACACTGCATACTGTATTTGACCTAATAAGGGCGCCTGCCCTAATAAGGGCGCCCCTACCTTTTTTCAAGGAAATAAATCATTGACTGAGTGTCAAAATGGTGTTCAAAAGTAATAATTCTTGTGAAATGTTTTGCTATACTTTATGTGTAACTGGAACACAAATTCTCGCCACTCAAAAGAGCACCCTAAACTAAACACACATACATATTGTGTACAAATAATAACTTACCATCTTTATTTGAAGATAAAGTAAAAGACTTCATTCTTGTTGATAAATAACTTTTGTTCAGAACAGAAAGATAGTAAAATACATAGTAAATCAATTATTAGGTCAAAAAATGATGTGTGGTATGATCTGGGAAATCACCTGTGTCTATAAATAGAACACAAAAGAGTTCCATTTGAACATAAATGGTGGAACACACGTTCTCTGGTCTAAAGATCAGCTGGCATGGTTTACAAGTTAACAGGAATATATTCAAGTTATATATTTAAGCTTAATATATGATAATGAATAGATATCTTCATCTGCAATATATTTATGACTGAATATTTTACCGTTTCCACAGCCTTGGGTATGCTGCTATAAGATATAGTCTGTTTCATAAAACTTAAGAATAATTAATCTTAATAAGTCCTCACAATCAGACATTGTTACGTTTCTGTACCATACAGTGAATATTGACTGTAATTAGTCCTCACAACCAGACATTGTTATGTTTCTGTACCATACAGTGAATATTGACTGTAATTAGTCCTCACAACCAGACATTGTTACGTTTCTATACCATACAGTGAATATTGACTGTAATTAGTCCTCACAACCAGACATTGTTACGTTTCTGTACCATACATTGAATATTGACTGTAATTAGTCCTCAGCAACCAGACATTGTTAAGTTTCTGTACCATACAGTGAATATTGACTGTAATTAGTCCTCACAACCAGACATTGTTACGTTTCTGTACCATACGTTGAATATTGACTGTAATTAGTCCTCACAACCAGACATTGTTATGTTTCTGTACCATACAGTAAATATTGACTCTAATTAGTCCTCACAACCAGACATTGTTATTTTTCTGTATCATACACTGAATATTGACTGTAATTAGTCCTCACAACCAGACATTGTTACGTTTCTGTACCATACAGTGAATATTGACTGTAATTCGTCCTCACAACCAGACATTGCTACGTTTCTATACCCAGAGACATATATACAGAGAGATTGGCAGCTCTCTATTTGCCCTTGTGTTTACATAGTGGCCCCTGACCTTCCCACAATCCTTTGCGGTCGCTCGGTTCAGTCTTCACTAGACGCCATATTGGAGAAAACTTGAAAACCAGACACATAATTATCGATAATTTCTATTTGAAATCATCACCAAGATCCAATTATGTGATTTAATTTTATTAATATCAAAGTGCAGAAGTGTCATCAATATGAAATATATCACAATTTGCTGTCCAAGTGTTTGTATTTTGAGTATGAAAGTCAAGCACAACGCAGGAAAGATCGGCGGGAATCTCCAATTTTCGAAAAGTCCCTATGGGGTTTTCGAGAATACGGATAAATGACAACAATATGCATGATAATCAAGACCACATTCCATAAGTATGATAGTTTTTGGTTAATGTGGTAACTTTTGTAGTGGCCTAGATAAAACGATGTGCTTTTTGTGTGCGTTTAAAATTGACGATGTTTTGGTCTGACGTAATGGCGGCTATTTACAAACTTGGACATGTCGAATAGGACCCAATGGATTTTAGAAAATACGGATAAATGGCAACAATGTGCATGATCAATAAGACTATATCCCATAAGTATGATAGTTTTTGGTTAATGTGGTAACTTTTGTAGTGGCCTAAATAAAACGATGTGCTTTTTGTGTGCGTTTAAAATTGACGATGTTTTGGTCTGACGTAATGGCGACTTAATTACAAACTTGGACATGTCGAATAGGACCCAATGGATTTTCGAAAATACGGATAAATGACAACAATATGCATGATCGATAAGACTATATCCCATAAGTTTGATAGTTTTTGGTTAATGTGGTAACTTTTGTAGTGGCCAAAATAAACGATGTGCTTTCTGTGTGTATTTAAAATGACGATGTTTTGGTCTGACGTAATGGCGGATTAACCAGAACATGTTGAATAAGTTCCAATACTACGATACACACATGCGCATAGCCCGATTTACCTGCGCTCGCGTGTGTTTGATAGGAGACAGGACGCTCTCGATAAGGGATATGCTTGAGTGGTCACGAATAAAGGGAGCCACTATGTGTACGGGGAAATAGCGATGTTACTAATCTCTCTGTATATATGTCTCTGCTATACCATACAGTGAATATTGACTGTAATTAGTCCTCACAACCAGACATTGTTACGTTTCTATACCATACAGTGAATATTGACTGTAATTAGTCCTCACAACCAGACATTGTTACGTTTCTGTACCATACAGTGAATATTGACTGTAATTCGTCCTCACAACCAGACATTGTTACGTTTCCATACCATACAGTGAATATTGACTCTAATTAGTACCTACAAGCTAACGTTGTTACTCATGTAGATTGTGTAGGTACATCATATCTTCTACACTGTGTAAACAAATATGACCTCATTCATGTTTTCATACCCTCCTGCTGTAAATGTTTTCTTGTGTCTTGATGTTTATGACATACAGACTCCTTGACCCTGGGTCATCCCGGCCCTGTTTTAATTCTCGTTCAGTGAAACTTCTTCGAGTGATGTCACAGGGTGTAAAATACATAATATGTAGGGTTCACCCTTGACCCAAAAATCATGGGCCATTTTGACAAGATTTCAGAAATCGTATGGGCCAAAACATAGAAAATTGACGAAATTTGTTTGTCATATTTAGCTGAGCCATCATCAAATAGAATATCATTATTATCAAAGGTAATATTCATAAATATCAGCATGATAAAATCTATAATATAAAAAAATTGATCACAAGTTAAGTTGAAGTTATTTTTGCTGGAAAAACAGACTAATACAAAGTATACGAGGTAATGAATGTGTTGTTATGGTACGTAACTGGTAACATGGGGACTGTTCAGTAACATATGGTGACAATATAGCTGTGTTATAAGTGCCTCAGTCTGTATACACATACATACAGTGTATCAACACATGGAGACTATATATCTATTTTAAAAACTGTGGATTTTTTTTTTCATAATATTTTTTTTTTTCATAATTTTTATTTTCATAATTCTTATTTTTTCCGTATGCATGTGATAAGTAGCATATGATCTAAACTCAGATATTATCAATTCAATTGATGGATGCCAGTAGTCAAATTACTTGCATTTATAACACTTTGGTTGGTAATTAATGATATGTTATATTATTTTCACAACATGGAAATTTTGCCATGTTTGGTTAGAGATAGTTGATGTAAAAATGATTTGCTTGAATTTCTGTATATTCTTTCATGGCTTTGTCCTTGGACAAGGCGCTTAATTAACCTTGATTGCTCTGGATGGCATGCGACACGCCTTCAATGTATTGTTTAGTGAGGTAGTCACCAGCTACTACAAGATGGCCCCTCCTCAAAATGACCCTGGCTGTTCACGGTGTGATAAACGTTAACCCAGTAAACAAACAACAATTAAATGAAACCATGGACAGACATCTGATTACATAAACCTTTGTCATAACTATATATATAGCCTGAGGTTCTTTAGAATCTGAAAGTTATGGTGAGTGAAAGTTTTGCATTATATTTTGTAGTCATTATACGTATACACAACCAGAAAAAAAATGTTGCCTTCCTGCAGAAAGAACCTGTTTGTATATACAGAATGTAGTGAGGTGGAGATTTTAGGTCGATTATTGTATAGAAATAGAAAACTATATTGATCCCGGAGACGTTTTATAACTATATGGCTCAGTTTACCTCATAAGTATGACATCAACATCAAAGACAGTTCTAAATGTTAAATGTTATGTTGAAATTCTTATATACACCAACCTGGAGTTTATCAATGTGTGTCATCTGTTTTACTTTCTGTAGTGTCATCAAAATCTATGTCCTGATGTAGTCCTACTTGTTAATATTAAGGTTTTATAAAGAATTTTAAACATTCGTGAAAAATATTAAAACTTGTTAATTTTATATGAAAAATTCTATGTAGTTCAATCCAGGTTATTTCTGGGAGCTAGAGGTCCAATCGTGGGCCCCATTCCTATCTGGAATTATTTGATATCTAAGCTAAATTCCTAAAATTTGTAGCTCACTACTGAAGAATTCTTTACTTATTCACAAATTGTCTTTGGAAAATGAAGGGAATAGGCTCAATCCCAAATTTAAGTGAAAAAACAAAATCCAATTCAATAAGATTGCTACTGTATGTACAGACAGTATGTCCCTTTACTTTAAATGATCTGAAAAAATATGACAGCCCCATGTTTGTGCAGGGTTTTATTGGCAGGTGTGTCATGAATATGTATGAGCTAAAATCACTTTGAAGAGTTACAGACTGACAGACTGGTTACTGGGAATAACACTCTATGATTACTTCTAAAGCCCCTCATCCATCATATCCAAAGGGATCTTCAATTCATGGATGAGGTGGTGGTTCGGGCCGGCAGATTTTTGCCTTCTTGGATAAGGCATCAAATAATTGTCACATCTATTATATAATTAGATCTGGTTCATATGACAGATTTGTTAAAGATGGCTACTCCACTACAAAAAATCCAGTAGCCATGACACATCACCTGTGGACATTTAAAGCCCATGCTTGGTAATTAAAGTCCCACCAAATATAGTCAAATCTGTCATAAGTTACCTTCCAAGGGAGGTAATAAAAAAAGTTAAAAATGACAGGTGGCGTCTTAATCCAGGTTAGGTGGCCACTTAATACAGGTTATAGGTGGCCACTAAAATACAGGTTATAGGTGGCCACTTAATACAGGTTATAGGTGGCCACTTAATACAGGCTATAGGTGGCCACTTAATACAGGTTATAGGTGGCCACTTAATACAGGTTATAGGTGGCCTCTTAATACAGGTTATAGGTGGCCACTTAATACAGGTTATATGTGGCCTCTTAATACAGGTTATAGGTGGCCACTTAAAACAGGTTATAGGTGGCCACTTAATACAGGTTATAGGTGGCCTCTTAATACAGGTTATAGGTGGCCACTTAATACAGGTTATAGGTGGCCTCTTAATACAGGTTATAGGTGAACTCTTAATACAGGTTATAGGTGGCCACTTAATACAGGTTATAGGTGGCCTCTTAATACAGGTTATAGGTGGCCACTTAATACAGGTTATAGGTGACCACTTAATACAGGTTATAGGTGACCTCTTGATACAGGTTATAGGTGGCCACTTGATACAGGTTATAGGTGGCCACTTAATACAGGTTATAGGTGGCCACTTAATACAGGTTGTAGGTGGCCTCTTAATACAGGTTATAGGTGGCCACTTAATACAGGTTATAGGTAGCCTCTTAATACAGGTTATAGGTGGCCACTTAATACAGGTTATAGGTGGCCACTTAATACAGGTTATAGGTGGCCTCTTAATACAGGTTATAGGTGGCCACTTAATACAGGTTATAGGTGGCCACTTAATACAGGTTATAGGTGGCCACTTAATACAGGTTATAGGTGGCCACTTAATACAGGTTATAGGTGGCCACTTAATACAGGTTATAGGTGGCCACTTAATACAGGTTATAGGTGTCATCTTAATACAGGTTATAGATGGCCACTTAATACAGGTTATAGGTGGCCACTTAATACAGGTTATAGGTGGCCACTTAATACAGGTTATAGGTGACCACTTAATACAGGTTATAGGTGTCATCTTAATACAGGTTATAGATGGCCACTTAATACAGGTTATAGGTGGCCACTTAATACAGGTTATAGGTGGCCACTTAATACAGGTTATAGGTGGCCTCTTAATACAGGTTATAGGTGACCTCTTAATACAGGTTATAGGTGGCCACTAAATACAGGTTAGGTGTTATCTTAATACAGGTTATAGATGGCCACTTAATACAGGTTATAGGTGGCAACTTAATACAGGTTATAGGTGTCATCTTAATACAGGTTATAGATGGCCACTAAATACAGGTTAGGTGTTATCTTAATACAGGTTATAGATGGCATCTTAATACAGGTTATAGATGGCCACTTAATACAGGTTATAGGTGTCATCTTAATACAGGTTATAGGTGTCATCTTAATACAGGTTATAGGTGTCATCTTAATACAGGTTATAGATGGCCACTTAATACAGGTTATAGGTGGCCACTTAATACAGGTTATAGGTGGCCACTTAATACAGGTTATAGGTGACCACTTAATACAGGTTATAGGTGTCATCTTAATACAGGTTATAGATGGCCACTTAATACAGGTTATAGGTGGCCACTTAATACAGGTTATAGGTGGCCACTTAATACAGGTTATAGGTGGCCTCTTAATACAGGTTATAGGTGACCTCTTAATACAGGTTATAGGTGGCCACTAAATACAGGTTAGGTGTTATCTTAATACAGGTTATAGATGGCCACTTAATACAGGTTATAGGTGGCAACTTAATACAGGTTATAGGTGTCATCTTAATACAGGTTATAGATGGCCACTAAATACAGGTTAGGTGTTATCTTAATACAGGTTATAGATGGCATCTTAATACAGGTTATAGATGGCCACTTAATACAGGTTATAGGTGTCATCTTAATACAGGTTATAGGTGTCATCTTAATACAGGTTATAGGTGGCCACTTAATACAGGTTATAGGTGACCACTTAATACAGGTTATAGGTGACCTCTTGATACAGGTTATAGGTGGCCACTTGATACAGGTTATAGGTGGCCACTTAATACAGGTTATAGGTGGCCACTTAATACAGGTTGTAGGTGGCCTCTTAATACAGGTTATAGGTGGCCACTTAATACAGGTTATAGGTAGCCTCTTAATACAGGTTATAGGTGGCCACTTAATACAGGTTATAGGTGGCCACTTAATACAGGTTATAGGTGGCCTCTTAATACAGGTTATAGGTGGCCACTTAATACATGTTATAGGTGGCCACTTAATACATGTTATAGGTGGCCACTTAATACAGGTTATAGGTGGCCACTTAATACAGGTTATAGGTGGCCACTTAATACAGGTTATAGGTGGCCACTTAATACAGGTTATAGGTGTCATCTTAATACAGGTTATAGATGGCCACTTAATACAGGTTATAGGTGGCCACTTAATACAGGTTATAGGTGGCCACTTAATACAGGTTATAGGTGACCACTTAATACAGGTTATAGGTGTCATCTTAATACAGGTTATAGATGGCCACTTAATACAGGTTATAGGTGGCCACTTAATACAGGTTATAGGTGGCCACTTAATACAGGTTATAGGTGGCCTCTTAATACAGGTTATAGGTGACCTCTTAATACAGGTTATAGGTGGCCACTAAATACAGGTTAGGTGTTATCTTAATACAGGTTATAGATGGCCACTTAATACAGGTTATAGGTGGCAACTTAATACAGGTTATAGGTGTCATCTTAATACAGGTTATAGATGGCCACTAAATACAGGTTAGGTGTTATCTTAATACAGGTTATAGATGGCATCTTAATACAGGTTATAGATGGCCACTTAATACAGGTTATAGGTGTCATCTTAATACAGGTTATAGGTGTCATCTTAATACAGGTTATAGGTGTCATCTTAATACAGGTTATAGATGGCCACTTAATACAGGTTATAGGTGGCCACTTAATACAGGTTATAGGTGGCCACTTAATACAGGTTATAGGTGACCACTTAATACAGGTTATAGGTGTCATCTTAATACAGGTTATAGATGGCCACTTAATACAGGTTATAGGTGGCCACTTAATACAGGTTATAGGTGGCCACTTAATACAGGTTATAGGTGGCCTCTTAATACAGGTTATAGGTGACCTCTTAATACAGGTTATAGGTGGCCACTAAATACAGGTTAGGTGTTATCTTAATACAGGTTATAGATGGCCACTTAATACAGGTTATAGGTGGCAACTTAATACAGGTTATAGGTGTCATCTTAATACAGGTTATAGATGGCCACTAAATACAGGTTAGGTGTTATCTTAATACAGGTTATAGATGGCATCTTAATACAGGTTATAGATGGCCACTTAATACAGGTTATAGGTGTCATCTTAATACAGGTTATAGGTGTCATCTTAATACAGGTTATAGGTGGCCACTAAATACAGGTTAAGTGTTATCTTAATACAGGTTATAGATGGCATCTTAATACAGGTTATAGATGGCCACTTAATACAGGTTATAGGTGTCATCTTAATACAGGTTATAGATGGCCACTTAATACAGGTTATAGGTGGCCACTTAATACAGGTTATAGGTGGCCACTTAATACAGGTTATAGGTGGCCTCTTAATACATGTTATAGGTGACCTCTTAATACAGGTTATAGGTGGCCACTTAATACAGGTTATAGGTGGCCACTTAATACAGGTTATAGGTGGCCACTTAATACAGGTTATAGGTGTCATCTTAATACAGGTTATAGATGGCCACTTAATACAGGTTATAGGTGGCCACTTAATACAGGTTATAGGTGGCCACTTAATACAGGTTATAGGTGACCACTTAATACAGGTTATAGGTGTCATCTTAATACAGGTTATAGATGGCCACTTAATACAGGTTATAGGTGGCCACTTAATACAGGTTATAGGTGGCCACTTAATACAGGTTATAGGTGGCCTCTTAATACAGGTTATAGGTGACCTCTTAATACAGGTTATAGGTGGCCACTAAATACAGGTTAGGTGTTATCTTAATACAGGTTATAGATGGCCACTTAATACAGGTTATAGGTGGCCACTTAATACAGGTTATAGGTGTCATCTTAATACAGGTTATAGATGGCCACTAAATACAGGTTAGGTGTTATCTTAATACAGGTTATAGATGGCATCTTAATACAGGTTATAGATGGCCACTTAATACAGGTTATAGGTGTCATCTTAATACAGGTTATAGGTGTCATCTTAATACAGGTTATAGGTGGCCACTAAATACAGGTTAAGTGTTATCTTAATACAGGTTATAGATGGCATCTTAATACAGGTTATAGATGGCCACTTAATACAGGTTATAGGTGTCATCTTAATACAGGTTATAGATGGCCACTTAATACAGGTTATAGGTGGCCACTTAATACAGGTTATAGGTGGCCACTTAATACAGGTTATAGGTGGCCTCTTAATACATGTTATAGGTGACCTCTTAATACAGGTTATAGGTGGCCACTAAATACAGGTTAGGTGTTATCTTAATACAGGTTATATGTGGCCTCTTAATACAGGTTATAGGTGGTCACTTAATACAGTTATAGGTGGCCACTTAATACAGATTATAGGTGGCCTCTTAATACAGGTTATAGGTAGCCTCTTAATACAGGTTATAGGTGGCCTCTTAATACAGGTTATAAGTGGCCTCTTAATACAGGTTATAGGTGGCTACTTAATACAGGTTATAGGTGGCCTCTTAATACAGGTTATAGGTGACCTCCTAATACAGGTTATAGGTGGCCTCTTAATACAGGTTATAGGTGGCCTCTTAATACAGGTTATAGGTAGCCACTTAATACAGGTTATAGGTGGCCTCTTAATACAGGTTATAGGTGGCCACTTAATACAGGTTATAGGTAGCGACTTAATACAGGTTATAGGTGGCCACTTAATACAGGTTATAGGTGGCCACTTAATACAGGTTATAGGTGGCCTCTTAATACAGGTTATAGGTGGCCACTTAATACAGGTTATAGGTGGCCACTTAATACAGGTTATAGGAGACCTCTTAATATAGGTTATAGGTGGCCACTTGATACATGTTATAGGTGGCCTCTTAATACAGGTTATAGGTGGCCACTTAATACAGGTTATAGGTGGCCACTTAATACAGGTTATAGGTGGCCACTTAATACAGGTTATAGGTAGCCACTTAATACAGGTTATAGGTGGCCTCTTAATACAGGTTATAGGTAGCGACTTAATACAGGTTATAGGTGGCCACTTAATACAGGTTATAGGTGGCCACTTAATACAGGTTATAGGTGGCCTCTTAATACAGGTTATAGGTGGCCACTTAATACAGGTTATAGGTGGCCACTTAATACAGGTTATAGGTGGCCACTTAATACAAGTTATAGGTGGCCTCTTAATACAGGTTATAGGTGGCCACTTAATACAGGTTATAGGTGGCCTCTTAATACAGGTTATAGGTGGCCACTTAATACAGGTTATAGGTGACCTCTTGATACAGGTTATAGGTGGCCACTTGATACAGGTTATAGGTGGCCACTTGATACAGGTTATAGGTGGCCACTTGATACAGGTTATAGGTGACCTCTTAATACAGGTTATAGGTGGCCACTTAATACAGGTTATATGTGGCCAATTAATACAGGTTATAGGTGGCCTCTTAATACAGGTTAGGTGGCGTCTTAATCCAGATTCAGGTAATTAGTAAATATCACTGGAAGGGGAGAATACGGTCATATGAGAGGGATCATGTCACTTAATTCAGGCGGTCTCAATGGCAGGTTTATCTTTATATATTACTGTTCAGGAAAACTGCTGTTTCATTGGGAACCAGTAAACCTATTTCCTTATAGCTATAGCTACTAGTCAGAGTTTACATGTTGCAGCCACTTTAGTTGGGCTGGGCATAGTTTTAAATGATCATTTTGGTTGATTAAAGTTATAATATTTTCTCCCTTAAAGATCATTAAGAAGATGTTAATTGTTTCATTTCTTTTGATTGTGTTTAAGCTGAGAATTAATATTGAAATGTTCGTTTGTATTTTCTTTTGTGGTTTGGTGCGTTCCAAGTATTTAAGGTAAAAACTTCTCTGGTTAGCACATGATGCAGCAATGATATAACAATCTATTGGTGGTTCCGTAGCAACCAGGGAAACAACAACAACAAAAATTGTACGCAATTGTACAGTAAAAGTATGTGTATTTCAAAAGATTGATTACAGTATGCATGTTGCGGAAAATTAGATTAGATCGTAGTACATATTAAGTTTATTGATATTTTGTATTTTCCAGGAAAGCTGTTGATTAGATCGTAGTATATAATAATTAATAATAAGTTTATTGATATTTTGTATTTTCCTGGAAAGCTGTTGATTAGATCGTAGTATATATTAAGTTTATTGATATTTTGTATTTTCCAGGAAAGCTGACATTGAAGATCCCTTGGAAGAACTTGTATACAGAGCCTGTTATAGCATCTATTGATGGAGTCTATGCTTTGGCTGTCCCTAATATTGGTAAATACCGTTCACTTCTAAGTGAGAAATCCAGACGAGAGAAATAGAATTTGTTACTGTATTTGTTCATGGTTCATTTATATCTGTCTAGGGCTGATGATATGTACACAAGTGAAAAGGAGAACGAGATCATACAACATTACGGGGGTGGGAGTTGAGGGTTGGGGGGGAGGGGGGTGTTATGTATGTGTTACAGAATTTCTGCTCTGAGGGCTGCCTGTTTAACTCATGCGATTAATGGGTATATATTATTAAAGGCTTAATACCAGATATAAACAAAATAATTGTCATCAACTTGCCGCAGGTCTTTACAATGTAATTGTAATTTTTGATATTGAATAAATTCAATTTATCACAGATTTTTTTTTTATCTATCGGCCATATGGGCTCACCTGAAATGAAAATTAACATCAAACCACAATTACATGTTATGTACAATATAGTGAAATAATGGCTAGACAAATTATTGTTTTAAAAATAATTGATATCAAACGACAAATCAATGTAAACTAACTTATCGGAGAAAATCAAGGCTACATATGTGTCTTTATTGAAACGTCGAGGACTGCTTGTCTGTCTGTCGGTCCGTTAGTCCGTCCACTCAGTTGTCTGCACTTTTCTCAGCCATACTTCAAGGTATGTTGGTGAAAGTTGGTATAACTTCAGTTGGAGTAGCTACAGATCATGTTCCAGTTTCAGGGTTTTTGGGTCAAGGTCAAGGTTACTGTTACATACATTTTAAACCAGTAGGGGGACATGTTTTGATTTAGCAATAACCAACATGCTTATTTTTTAATAACCCCCAATTATTTGTCAACTAGAATCAATTGTCATAAGAAATTAATTTTGTGTTTTTCAGCCATTAAGTACAATGCAGAGAAAGAGGAGAAGGCAAAGCAGGAAGCAAAGCAGAGACGTCTACAGCAGATCGAGGAGGCTAAACAGCTGGAGGCCGAGAAAAGTAAGTACGATAAACCTTCGGTCGGTACAGAGACGACTACAGCAGATCGAGGAGGCTAAACAGCTGGAGGCCGAGAAAAGTAAGTAGGATAAACCTTCGGTCGGTACAGAGACGTCTACAGCAGATCGAGGAGGCTAAACAGCTGGAGGCCGAGAAAAGTAAGTACGATAAACCTTCGGTCGGTACAGAGACGTCTACAGCAGATCGAGGAGGCTAAACAGCTGGAGGCCGAGAAAAGTAAGTACGATAAACCTTCGGTCGGTACAGAGACGTCTACAGCAGATCGAGGAGGCTAAACAGCTGGAGGCCGAGAAAAGTAAGTACGATAAACCTTCGGTCGGTACAGAGACGATTACAGCAGATCGAGGAAGCTAAACAGCTGGAGGCCGAGAAAAGTAAGTACAGTAAACCTTCGGTCGGTACAGAGACGTCTACAACAGATCGAGGAAGCTAAACAGCTGGAGGCCGAGAAAAGTAAGTACAGTAAACCTTCGGTCGGTACAGAGACGTCTACAGCAGATCGAGGAAGCTAAACAGCTGGAGGCCGAGAAAAGTAAGTACAGTAAACCTTCGGTCGGTACAGAGACGTCTACAGCAGATCGAGGAAGCTAAACAGCTGGAGGCCGAGAAAAGTAAGTACAGTAAACCTTCGGTCGGTACAGAGACGTCTACAACAGATCGAGGAAGCTAAACAGCTGGAGGCCGAGAAAAGTAAGTACAGTAAACCTTCGGTCGGTACAGAGACGTCTACAGCAGATCGAGGAGGCTAAACAGCTGGAGGCCGAGAAAAGTAAGTACGATAAACCTTCGGTCGGTACAGAGACGATTACATCAGATCGAGGTGGATAAACAGCTGGAGGCCGAGAAAAGTAAGTACGATAAACCTTCGGTCGGTACAGAGATGATTACAACAGATCGAGGAAGCTAAACAGCTGGAGGCTGAGAAAAGTAAGTACGATAAACCTTCGGTCGGTACAGAGACGATTACAGCAGATCGAGGAGGCTAAACAGCTGGAGGCCGAGAAAAGTAAGTACGATAAACCTACAGTCGTACAGAGACGATTACAACAGATCGAGGAGGCTAAACAGCTGGAGGCCGAGAAAAGTAAGTACGGTAAACCTTTGGTCGGTACAGAGACGATTACAACAGATCGAGGAAGCTAAACAGCTGGAGGCCGAGAAAAGTAAGTACGGTAAACCTTTGGTCGGTACAGAGACGATTACAACAGATCGAGGAAGCTAAACAGCTGGAGGCCGAGAAAAGTAAGTACGATAAACCTTCGGTCGGTACAGAGACGATTACAACAGATCGAGGAGGCTAAACAGCTGGAGGCCGAGAAAAGTAAGTACGATAAACCTTCGGTCGGTACAGAGACGATTACATCAGATCGAGGTGGATAAACAGCTGGAGGCCGAGAAAAATAAGTACAGTAAACCTTCGGTCGGTACAGAGACGTCTACAGCAGATCGAGGAGGCTAAACAGCTGGAGGCCGAGAAAAGTAAGTACGAAAACCTTCGGTCGGTACAGAGACGATTACAGCAGATCGAGGTGGATAAACAGCTGGAGGCCGAGAAAAGTAAGTACAGTAAACCTTCAGTCGGTACAGAGACGATTACAGCAGATCGAGGAGGCTAAACAGCTGGAGGCCGAGAAAAGTAAGTACAGTAAACCTTCGGTCGGTACAGAGACGATTACAACAGATCGAGGTGGATAAACAGCTGGAGGCCGAGAAAAGTAAGTACGATAAACCTTCGGTCGGTACAGAGACGATTACAACAGATCGAGGAAGCTAAACAGCTGGAGGCCGAGAAAAGTAAGTACGGTAAACCTTCGCTCGGTACAGAGACGATTAGAACAGATCGAGGAAGCTAAACAGCTGGAGGCTGAGAAAAGTAAGTACGATAAACCTTCGGTCGGTACAGAGACGATTACAACAGATCGAGGTGGATAAACAGCTGGAGGCCGAGAAAAGTAAGTACGGTAAACCTTCGGTTGGTACAGAGACGATTACAGCAGATCGAGGAGGCTAAACAGCTGGAGGCCGAGAAAAGTAAGTACGATAAACCTTCGGTCGGTACAGAGACGATTACAACAGATCGAGGAAGCTAAACAGCTGGAGGCCGAGAAAAGTAAGTACGGTAAACCTTCGCTCGGTACAGAGACGATTAGAACAG
The DNA here is from genome assembly GCF_902652985.1 of Pecten maximus. Taxonomy (NCBI): domain Eukaryota; kingdom Metazoa; phylum Mollusca; class Bivalvia; order Pectinida; family Pectinidae; genus Pecten; species Pecten maximus. The sequence goes on along the minus strand of NC_047031.1, from coordinate 22,336,431 downwards.
ATCGAGGAAGCTAAACAGCTGGAGGCTGAGAAAAGTAAGTACGATAAACCTTCGGTCGGTACAGAGACGATTACAACAGATCGAGGTGGATAAACAGCTGGAGGCCGAGAAAAGTAAGTACGGTAAACCTTCGGTTGGTACAGAGACGATTACAGCAGATCGAGGAGGCTAAACAGCTGGAGGCCGAGAAAAGTAAGTACGATAAACCTTCGGTCGGTACAGAGACGATTACAACAGATCGAGGAAGCTAAACAGCTGGAGGCCGAGAAAAGTAAGTACGATAAACCTTCGGTCAGTACAGAGACGACTACAATAGATCGAGGTGGATAAACAGCTGGAGGCCGAGAAAAGTAAGTACGATAAACCTTCGGTCGGTACAGAGACGATTACAACAGATCGAGGAGGCTAAACAGCTGGAGGCCGAGAAAAGTAAGTACAGTAAACCTTCGGTCGGTACAGAGACGACTACAATAGATCGAGGTGGATAAACAGCTGGAGGCCAAGAAAAGTAAGTACGGTAGACCTTCGGTCGGTACAGAGACGACTACAATAGATCGAGGTGGCTAAACAAATATGGTAGTTGCGACCTTATTTTACAACTTTTTGCATCGAAACATTCCACTAAATTATCGTTACGTTATGTACATTGTCTGTTTATTTTTTTCTACAACATCATGAATTCAGCATTATGCTAATTTGTTTAAATTTGGTTATATGCTCCTTAATTCGAGTAAGTATACAGTTTATGTGTACAGTTGCAAGTTTTAGAAATTTCATTTGATAAATTGATTACAAAAATGCTGACCAAAATTATCTTCCAATACAATTTTTCTGTTCGGTTAGAACCCTATAGGAATTAGCAGAAGGTACCAGTAATAAGATCAAGGATCGAGAAGAATGTTGTTTTTAACCGACTTACCAACTCATCATTTTTATTGCAACAGATAAACCCAAGGACCCGAAAAAAGACTCTTTCGCTGAGAAAATGGCGACACAGATTATTAAGAATCTCCAAGTGCATGTGAAAAACATCCACGTTCGTTATGAGGACTCTTACACCAACCCAAAACGGCCATTTTCACTCGGAGTTACACTTCAGGAACTTTTGTTCCAGGTAATGAATTGATGATAGTCTTAACAGTGAGAGACACATGTAGAAATCTGAACTCAAAATTTTAGGGGTTTACAACGAGGTTTTGAGAAGTGCTGAATCTCAAAAATCTTAGACCTAGGATTGAGATTTCTTTGTCTACACTAAACTGAAGGGAGTAGGTATATATTTCTCATAGACCTTCCTATTGAAAACTAGAATTTAATGGTGAGTTTGTCATATTATCATGCATGTGTTCCAGAACTGATGATGTCATCATTTGTACTAAGCAATTAATATGTTTGCTTATAAAGTTATGGTACTGTAACAAACCTGGCTATTGCTGACAAACTTTCAAATATAACAAGATGGCAAGTTAATAAGGGTGTGATATAAAAGTTAGGATACTCGTTAAATGATACCCATTGTTTGTATTTATTTCAGACGACAGATGAGAATTGGACTCCATGTATCCTTAAGGAGGCTGTCACTCAGATCTATAAGGTAAGTTTAAAACAGCAGTATAGTAAGTTTGTATGAACATACAAAATATAAGATTATTATTGTCATATCTGATTCAACATCAATATTCCTCCCTATTTATCATCAGATAATTATTTGACTACCCTCTGTGATAAAAGAGGGAGGGGACAGGGAAGGGATTTACTTGTAGGGATCTCTCCTTTTAGTCCCCAGTTTCTTATATGTCAAAATACCACAGGATGCTTATTTTTGAGTGCATGAGTGTATATTTATAAATAAACATAGAATCTTAAGGGAACATGCTACCTAACTGTAAGAAAGCATGTCTGTCTTTTACAAAACAGTTTTGTTTAAAGAATTTTTTTAAAATGACATATTTTTTTTTCGTAATGACTAATTTATTGTGAAGATTCAGAAGTGTTTACAGGGGAGATAACTCTAACACAATTATTGGTTCAAAATTATGCTTAGTAACATCAATCCTTAATATATGTTTCTGTTTCACAGCTTGTCAGACTGGACTCCTTGGCTGTGTACTGGAACAGTAGCTCTGAGTGTCTAGATGGCACCGACAAGGCTGCTATACTGGTAGGTCATCACCATAGGAACATTGTGATATATTTACCCTCATGCATATTCATAATGCATATGTCTATCACTATAGCAACCAGGTTATGTATGTCTTATAAAAATTCCAAATACATATCTATAACTACATTATGTATGTCAACATCATAGCCATATGCATGTATGCAACTGGGTTCTATTCCCTTGTAACTGTTCAAAATTTACATTATAATCGATGTCCAGGAGGCATAAAGGTCAAGGTTAAGAGAATATGATTTGAATATTTTTGTTGGGTCAAAGATCAACAATCAGCAGGGTAACAGGCACCAATCTTGTATATCTGTGTGAAGGTGTATTGTAATGTATGATATTGAATTTCTTATAAAGTTATAACAAATCATTGCAATTTTTTAAGTAATCAGCTATTGGTATTATAAAAAAAATGAAATATTTTGAGATTGGTGAATGCCCAGGGCAAATTTTAGCTCTACTTGCATAATTCATTTGTAGTATTAACATAGTCAAATATTTTCCAGGCTTATAAGTATGTATAGTTTAGTGGTATGGTTGAAAGTTATTAAAAAGACTGGATTAAAGTTAAAAATGTACTTTATCCAGGAGAGACTGAAGACAGATATTGCCAGTAAGGACAAAAAAACCCAGAGCCAGTACCGTAAGTGTTCCGTAATTTCAAATAAATACCAAAAATATTTACAGATCTCATATTTAATACAAGCAATGTTGATCCAAGACATTTTTATCCGTGATTTATGAGTTGTTTATATGAGGAATGTATGCTTGGTGTGGGATAAAAACCATGTTCTCATACTTAAAAAGTGATGATTTATTTTTCTTTGTTTTCATAATAAATACTCAAATGTGATTGGTCGAAAAATTCTTTCATTCTTCTATGAAAGAAATTCCGGGAATGGCGCGAAAAATGTGACGTCACAATACGACAATTGACGTTGCGTATCGATTTGAGAAAAAGAATCCCATTTAAAACCAGTAAAATTGTACATAAAACATGTTTTAAATTAGAAAATCATTTTCAAAAATTAATTATAAGCGTTGATGTCAATTTTTTTTAGTTTCATCGGGGTATGAAACAAATTTTGTTTGCAAACTTCTGAAAAAATGACATCAATGCTTAATTAAATGAAGTGAGTTAAGTAAGAGAAGTATAAAGAGACTTATATGTTCAGTATGTGTAAGATGTCTGGATAAAAATTTCCTGAAAAATATATTTATAAATGTGAAGTCAACCACGATTCATTAACAAAAAAAGTGATATACTTAAGTTTGGTTCTGTATAAATTTATATACATTTTGTATGTTTCAGTGATAAAGCCGATCTCTCTGGTTTCACATCTACGTCTGAACACCAAGCCAGAACAGACAAAGTTTACTATTCCTAAGATCTACCTTACCCTCGTATTTGATGACATCGCAGTTATGCTCTCAAAAATGCAGGTAAGTGAGCATTTCATGATTAGAGGGGGAACACAGATATTTTTACAGCCCATTCCGCATGAATTAATAATGTGGTCAAAAATATATCTTACCTAAAAAGTCATGTAAGATCCTTCATTTATGGTAGATATTCTTGCTTGGGCCATTTTAATATTTCTAAGAAGATCAGCTAATATCAATGGCTGGACATAAATTTACGTGAGTGCAATGCTTGTGTATTTTCGTTATGTATACAGATATCCTGGAGATATTGGAATCTATACAAAGATGGAGGTGGATAAACATGGAATTTTTAAATTGGTCGATGAGTCAAATATTACATAAAATCTATTATACCCTCTTAAATGGTAGATAGTTGTGGATGGGCCAGTGTTATACTTCTGACTAGACCAGCTACTTCTGTTGGCCTGACATAAATTAACCTGAGTACTAAGGGGCCGCGGTGGCCGAGTGGTTAAAGTGTCCCGACACTTTATCACTAGCCCTCCACCTCTGGGTTGCGAGTTCGAAACCTAAGTGCGGCTTTCCTCCACCTCTAAAACCTGGCACGTCCTTAAATGACCCTGGCTGTAAATCAGAGATGAAAATGTTCAGCCGATTGGCTGATTTCAGCCTTTTTGAGAATATCAGTGTAATGTAAACTTGTAATTTTTCCCATTGAAAAGATTGAGTAATCTAATTTTCAGCCTTTTTGCCCTTAGTCCATTTTTATCTCTGGTTAATAGGGTGTTAAACAGAACAAACGTGAGTGCAGCGTTGAGATTTTTGTCTATTTACAGTATACCGACATCCTGGAGATGTTGGAAGCTCTTGAGAGAATGACACTTCGGGGGGTATACAGGAAATATCGACCAGAGGTTGCCGTACACCAACACTCCAAAAAGTGGTAGGTTATCCGTAAACTGGTAAAACCTGCGGACTGTCTGTACCCTATACAACACAATTCATTGTATATTAACACCTTTCTTTACTCCTTTATAGACAAATTATATATGGTCTTCAATGTTATTTATGTTTTGAATAATCTTCCACTGCTTCAAATTATCATAAGATTTCCTACTACAAATTGTTATCATTCTGAAAAATGAACCTTTCAAATATCACAGCCAATGTGTAAAAGTGTTTAAAAAAATCTTAAGATTTAGTCCTCGAAATATTTTTTTTTTTAATTTCATGTTAATTATCTATCCACAATAAGACCATGCTTACATATCTTCATTTTTGCAGAATCATCCATTTTGAAATAATAGGCTGCTGAAATAAGCCCTCCCCAAACTTTAATACTAAATGTTTACACAAAGGTCGGGGGCTTATGTATGTTTTGTGATTATTATGAAGGTGGCATTTCGCAATGACAAGTGTCCTGGAGGAGAGTGTTCGCCGACGGCGCCGCATGTGGTCCTGGGACTACATCAGCAAACATCGTAAAAGCATGCGAGATTACCGTGAGGCCTACGTAAAGAAACTTGACAGTAAAAAAGTACCAGGAGATGTACAGAAGAAGATCGAGGTAAAAATTGAAGTTATTTCTGAAATAAACGTCTCTTAAACATAACAGGGCACAATGTTATAATCAAGATTAATTGGGTATAAATTTAATTTACACATTTGGTTATATAGGAACTTTGTTACATCCAAAATTCTGAAATATTTAAACATGGAATCGTTCTTAGACTGTTAACTTGACTTGACATGATTTGACTTGAGTCTTGAATTGACTCATGACTTTACTCTTGACTCTTGACTTAACTGACTCCTGACTTGACTCTTGATTTGACTCTTGATTTGACTCTTGATTCAACTCTTGATTCGACTCTTGACTTGACTCTTGAATCGAGGGGCCGCGGTAGCCGAGTGGTTAAGGTGTACCGACACTTTAACACTAGCCCTCAACCACTGGGTTGCGAGTTCGAAACCTACGTGGGGCAGTTCCCAGGTACTGACCGTTGGCCGGTGGTTTTTCTCCGGGTACTCCGGCTTTCCTCCACCTCCAAATCCTGGCACGTCCTTAAATGACCCTGGCTGTTAATAGGACGTTAAACAAAAACAAACAAAGACTCTGAATCGACATTTGTCTAAACTTACTATGACTTTTGATTTGCTCAGACTTTTGACATGATTTGAATTTGACTTTCGACTTGACTTTTGACCTGAATTGACACTTGACTGGACCTGACCTAATATCAGAATGAAATAATTTTTCGTCAGAGTCAGAACAAGAGGACTGGACTTCTTGGACAGATAAATTTTATTGAGAACTAGCACTATTTTATATACTGATCTTCTGGTTGTAGGAATGTGAACGAGTGTTGGATGTTTTCAGTCTGACGTTGATGAGACAGCAGGCAGAAGTTGAGGTATGTTTTACGTATTATATTACTGTTAGTCCTACGGGGTCTCAAACAGATATTAACTTCATTTTCCTTAAAGAGGCTTACCCGCAGACGGACCGGTAAACGGCACATCTCCGATCACTAAATAAACTTCAGTACACGTTTCTATGTGACAAAATTAGAGGCTTTCCGACTTTATTTCTTGAAAACAATTACAGAATATGTATTTAAAAGATGTTCTAAAACTCAACCTGAGAGGCAAATGTATGGAATATAACGGCAAATCTTCTTTGTAAATCGCCGCTGCCTTTGAAGTTATCACTGTGCGGCACTGTGCACGTGCTTGTTTCTTTGATGTGTCAATCAAATTAGACTCCACTTTATAGCGGGGACTTATTGCGGGTTGCGATTAAATAAATAATATTTAAAAAATGAGGTTTTAATATCACTTTTCAGCGTTTTATAAGGAAAATAAAATGAAAAACTCAACAATTCCAACAATCTGTCATGTGTAAAAAATCTTTTTCTATTAGCCAATTTTTCTGATCTCTCTGCGGGCAAGCCTCTTATAAGATTGTAATTAATTTAAATACTGATTTGAGAGATTGAAAGATGTATTAATCTTGTTTATGATTCCTGAATCATTTGCAAGATATCTAGACCATTTGTGATCATATTTCAAGTTTGGTATTTTTATAAAAAATTATAAATTTAAATAATAAAATTTAGAATATCTAGGACTCACCCTTATTTCTTTCTGCTATTTTTAGCAGTGGTATATTTGTGCCGAGCATGTGCATATATCTGGTGCTTTATGAAGTAGCATAATAATAATAATCGTTAATCCCAGATATAAACTGTAAGGTAGCATATATCCTTAACTCTGACACAAATCACGGGTAAAATGTATAATATGGCATACAACCTTAATTTTAACACAACTCACAGGTATAATGTGTAAGGTAGCATATATCCTTAACTCTGACACAAATCACGGGTAAAATGTATAATATGGCATACAACCTTAATTTTAACACAACTCACAGGTATAATGTGTAAGGTAGTATATACCCTTAACTCTAACACAAATATAATGTGTAAGGTAGCATATCTCCTTAGCTCTGAGTCTTAGACTAGAACAATTTTGAGGTAAAATGTGAAAGGTAGCATATCTCCTTAACTCTGACACAAACCACAGGTATAATGTGTAAGGTAGCATATCTCCTTAGCTCTGACACAAATCACATATATAATGTGTAAGGTAATATATACCCTTAACTCTAACACAAATATAATGTGTAAGGTAGCATATCTCCTTAGCTCTGACACAAATCACATATATAATGTGTAAGGTAGCACATCTCCTTAACTTTTGAACAAATTTTAGGTAAAATGTGTAAGGTAGCATATACCGTTAATTTTGACACTTTCTTAATTTGTGTAGGCTGCTAAACTTGGTGCAAAGAGAGAGAAAGAGAAAGAGGAAAAAGGCTGGTTTGGGGGATTGTTTGGAGGAAAGAAGAAGAAAGAAAGTCAGGCCAGTAAGGAAGGAGGAGATATTCGTAAGTACTGGACAGATGTTATCTCGATATTATATTGTCCAAAAATTATGTGGTACATGTTATACTTGACAAAATATCGAAAATGCTGTTATCTTAAACAGTGATGTCCAAATCAAATTTGTTGCACTGTCATGGGCAACTAAGTCCAAAACAAAAAATGTGGGGCTACCTTGGACTGTGGTTTCCATATCTAATTTGATGGTACCTTGCACAACTTTGTCCAAAACTAATGTAGTGTTATCTTGGACAAGGATATCCAAAACTTGAATTTTTTGCACTATGATCATGGACAACTATGTCAAGAACTATAATGTACTGTTATTTTGGACAACTACGTCCAAAACTAATGTGCTGTTATCTTGGTCAGTGATGTCCAAAACTTTAATTTATTGCACTATCATGGACAACTATGTCCAAAACTAATGTTCTGTTATTTTGGAGACTTATGTAGTGTTACCTTGAAAAATAATGTCCAAAACCAAAACGTGTTATCTTGGATACGATTTCAAAAGTACTCCTTTTCTGTTGACTAAATTGTGTTTTATACAAATGTTTGAATTTGAAAGTGCCCAGTGAAAATGACAGTTAAATAAAAATTTTGTTGAATATTTCTTACTTTATTTATGACAGAGGAGAAGTTCCAAGAACTTTACACACCAGAAGAAAAAGCAAAATTATACAATGCCATTGGTTACGAGGAAAATGAGTCTGATCCAACACTACCTAAAGAGGTAATTAAAGCACTAGTGTCACAAGCCACAGTGATGGCAAATATTCTAAACTAAATTACCAGACTCAGTGATGGCAAATATTCTAAACTTAATCACAAGTTCAATTGATAGAAATGATTCTTAATAGAAATGTATCGGAACTGGACCATCAGCGACAAAATAGCTCAATTGGTAGAGCATCCGGCTAGTGTTGGGAGGTCCCGGGTTCGAACCCCGGACTGGCCGTGCATTTTCCCACTCCTACTACATTTGGTGCCTGTGACCAAACCTTGTTTCAAGTGAGGTGAATACTTGACAAGGGGATACCCGATCCTGGGTTGTGAGTTGTAAAGACTTCGTGGTTGAAGACTTAAAAAAGAGAGGGAAGAGTACTAGTGTAGCGGAACTGGACCGGGTCGATCATCGGCGACCAGGTAGCTCAATCGGTAGAGCATCCGGCTAGTGTTCGGAGGTCCCGGGTTCGAACCCTGGTCAGGCCGTGCATATTTCCACTCCTACTATAGAAATGATTCTGAAATCTTCCAAATTTTCAAAATGTTGTTGTTTACTCTCCAGACTGTAACCTAAAATGATCATCTTTGTTCTTATTGAAAAGCAGTTATGATGTTTTGTTCACGCCATAAAGTGGTTGACAGGCATATGTAAGCCCTGGTAAATACTATCTGATGCCCACAGACTCTGCTAGGGAGAATTTATCTTAAGCTCAATCTACTGTGTGTAGGACCAGTAAGCCTGAGGTCCCAGGTTTGATCGCAATTGAGGCATAAACATAAAATATGTCATCATGATTTTTTTTACATGTATAGTGTTTTTGACTTTGAATTTACCTTTTGACTTTCCAGTTTGTGGCAGTGAAGTTTGTGACGAAGTTGACAACACTCTCATTTACGCTAAAGGACGACTCTAAAAGGTAAAAAGCTAATAATCAGTTGATAAAAAGTCATGTGAGCTGACTGACCAATCATCTATTGATAAAAAGTCATGTGAGCTGGCTGACCTATCATCTGTTGATAAAAAGTCATGTGAGCTGACTGACCAATCATCTATTGATAAAAAGTCATGTGAGCTGACAGACCAATCATCTGTTGATAAAAAGTCATAAATTGACTGACCAATCATCTGTTGATAAAAAGTCATGTGAGCTGACTGACCAATCATCTGTTAATGAAAAGTCATGTGAGCTGACTGACCAATCATCTGTTGATAAAAAGTCACATGACATAAATGTTTTGAAACTTCATTGGATCCTCAATGTAAACTGTAATTTCTATGTAGATTCTTTAAAATTGGTAGAGTTATGTACCCAACCAAACACCATTAACATGTTTTGAGAACTGACATTAACTTTGGATTGATTTCTTCTGTTGCAGAGATCCACAGATTCTTCGGTTGCAATTAAAAGATGTATTTTCGTCATTTGGACAAAGACCTGCAGCATCCGCTATACAGTGAGTCATAAATTGATGTATATATACCCATGTAAAACTTAAGGTTAAAAATGGCAATGGAAACAAGGGAGGCAACTTAAACAGGAATACTCCATATGATAGGGATATCCTGGAATCAGGATGTCTGTCTGTCCTGGCATCCATCAATGTATCTGTCCATCTGTCCTGATCTGTTGGTGTACATTTCATCTGTCCATCTGTCCTTCTGTTGATGTACCTTTGTTTGAAGTAATACTCCTTACTCCTTAAAACTTTATTTGTGAGAGTTTGTACATGTTCTCTGTACCATAAGTAGTTGTGTGCTTGCAATCAATCTGTCATTAGGAGAAAGGAGGCCGGTTTTCTGATTAAATAATATTCGTAACCTTTCATTTCTGTCTTCCAGATTGGAGGCTAAAATTGACCGGTTCACTGTTAGCGGTGTTCAGCAGAATGGTCAAACTCCCCGAATGGTCTTGTCACAGACGGAGGAGGAGGACCAGGTGTATTCTCTGCTTGATGTCCAGGTGGAAACAAATCCACTAGATGGCGCTTGTGATACACGTGTGAGGCTCAATGCTCGACCGTTACAAATCGTGTATGATGCTGTAAGTCAACTCTAATTTAGAAAATATATTGATGTTACTCTTCTTCTAGCATGTGGTTTAAGGATTTTAAGGATTTAAATATACAGTTTTTATCTAGAAATTAGCTCATGTGTTGTGAAAAGCCCATGTCTGGTGATAAGTCCAAAACTGGTAAAGATATTCTTTCATGTTTAAGCAGTTCAGTAAAAATACTAAATAAAATACCATTTCATTGTCTGGCAGTGAGCCAACCTCTTACTTATAGTCTACATTTGGATTTGCCTCCAGGGCTTATTAAATATAACAAATCTTGCTAAATGTTTTGATGAATTAAAATCTTATTAGAAAATACAATTAAGTGATAGTGTATGTTGTCAATTAACATATCGGACACAATACTTCCAGCGATGGAGAAATTGACTACAATATGCTAGCATGAGTGAGAGTGTTCAGTAGTAATACTGAATTCAGTATTTTGGATGAATTTTTCCCCCATTCATTCTTATGATTTTGGTAAAACCAGCTGTTTAAGTATTTCATTAATTGGACATATTTACTTTTGTGCTTTTGAAAAAAAAAATCAGTTTCCAAATTTCTTGTGAAAAAATTTGCTGTTATGAATAAATTTTAATAATGTGAATATATTGCTTTAATGTTATACAGTGGAACCTCTATAAACCGAACATGCATGGGACATGAATATTTGTTCGGTTTATAGAGGGTTCGGTTTGGAGAAGTTGATCGAAAAATGACCGGTCAAATTCCGGATATAATTAGTTGGACGATGTTTTATTAGAATGCACCCGATTACAAAACGGCATGTACATACTTAGACAATTTGGATTGTCTGAATAATATGCATATTATGAAAGTTAATCAATGTATATATTGCAGAATATATAAGAAAGGCAAATGACTATAACAATAGTTTTAAACAGTATTTTCACATGTACAACTACACTTTACGATCGGCCTACATTTTGTTACATCCGGTGAAGCCTCGTCATGTGGATGGGGCCAATAGTCCGATACGGAATATTTTACACATCAAATAATATTAAAGGGTGTGAAGATGTTTTGTTTCAATATCAATTACAATTGATCAGATGATACTGGTCGTATTTCCGACATCGCTGTTGTCTAAAAAAAACATCACGGGCTTCTTTACGAAAACAACCCCTTTTGGGCCTCATTTAAATTAAATGCGAAACTCAGGCTTCTAGCTCTACTTGCATTGAGAAGATAAACGAACCGACGCGCTTCAATGAAGTGTGGCATTGTTTCATAATTGTCGTGTTGATTATACACTAGGCCATCCGTCATAATGCTCCCTTGGGGTATATATTGGATACCTGTACAAATCACCTACGTAGGTCCCGAGACAATAAGGCTTCACACAATACCCGTCACAGTTGTTGTTTCACGGTTGACTGGCCTGACCTCGTGTCATAATCGCCCAGGTAAGGCCGGTTTTCAGAAGTAATTTTTGGTATATTTTAACAGGAACCGGACACAAAATCAGTCCGGTGTTCGGAATTCAGAGGGATCGGTATTTGGAAGTTTTTTAATACTATAATAAAGAAGGACCAATTCCGTACAATGACAATTCGTTCGGTATTCAGAGGTGTTCGGTTTTTAGAAGGTTCGGTTTTTGGAAGTTGCACTGTATATATACAATGTATTAAATTTCATGAATATTCGAACTTAAAATATACTTATTTATCATTTCCTCTTTAAAATATAGACATTGATTCAATTATTTGTAAATGTAGGTTACTGTGAACCAATTGGCTGAATTCTTCAAACCGCCAGAGGAAATCCGTCTCCAACAGTAAGTACACCAATGTGATCTCTCACCTCTATTTTGACATCATTAAAAAATGATGAAAAAACCCCAATGAATATAACATTGCCTATGACGTAGCTACTCGGTCAAATGAGCCAGGCATTGGGGAAACCCAAATCCTCTGTCCCCTATACAAGTGCATACATTAAATTTTATACCCTTAAAATATGTCATTATAAAATTGAAGGTTCTATATATGTGCCACCTTGCAAAGGGTACGAGTGATACAGATAAAAAGTTGAAGTGATACAATCAAGATCAAATTGGTCAGTTTAGGTTGGCTGTTATGCCCTTTTTATCTTCGAAGAGTAAATGTATTAGGGGAGTGATTGGTCAGATTCGTTATCTTAAAAATCTCAAAATTTTTGTATCGACTTCAATTTTGCTGTTGACATATTCCAAGGGTGTAGAGAAGTCACAACCCCTGGATTTTGAAGCTGTATATCAGGTAATATTGGAAACACATGGAATATTTGATATCAGTTTGCATTAAGGAGGTATGCTAGCTTATTGATCTTCATTCCTAAAGAGTTCCAATGTAACAAGAATATATCTAGTATAACTGACCTGTGAGATAAAATATTTATGATTCCTCAATTTGATTTATTTAAACATATCCCATTCCTTTTGATATTGTAACATTCAATTAAATATTTGTTAAAAGAAAAACAAAATCTTAAAACATTTATAGAAAATGTGAAAGATTGCATGTAATGGTCAGTTCATACCATAAGATAATTTGAATTATGACCACATTCATCTGGCAATAAGCCAATGTTCATTTCATTTGTAGATCAGTTTTTAATGCTAAAAAATATTATTTTATACTCTGTAATTAACCCCACTTGGTGTCATTGTTGATATGTAGACCCTGTAGATTTGATTCAGGTTAACATTAGTATGATAAACACGTCTTTTCATATCTAAATGGTGTAGATAGGTCAGTTAATAATTATCAAATATTTAAAATAAAAGAAAAAAATTCCTGTCTGGAGATGATAAACCAATCTTTTCATATATAGATGGTGTAGATAGGTTAATTATTAATCATCAAATATTTAAAAAAAAAAAAAAATCCTGTCTTGAGTGAGTATTTGAGTTGGAGGGGATCTTGTATGTATCTGGGGAGGAAAATCATCATTTGTTATATTGCATACTTTACTTTATCGTTTTCCATTTTAGCATTATAGTTAAAAGTTGAAACACGTTATATATAAGGATTTATATAAAGGCTCAATATAATACTTTGAGGAATTTGATTTAAATCAAAAGAACTAATAATTGATTTTATAACAGTTTTCATTTAAATTGAAGACTTTGCAAAATTTCATAACAATCTATTTTAAAATTTAATGGATTTAAATTGAAAACTTTGTTTAATTTGATAAGGACTTGATATTGAAGACTTTGTTTAATTTGATAAGGACTTGATATTGAAGACTTTGTTTAATTTGATAAGGACTTGATATTGAAGACTTTGTTTAATTTGATAAGGACTTGATATTGAAGCCTTGGTTTAATTTGATAAGGACTTGATATTGAAGACTTGGTTTAATGTTGAATGGTGTTTTGTTTGCCAGGATAAACCTACAGTAAGTATGGTGGAGAATCTAATTATAGACTTTGTGGTAATGACAATCTGGGGGGAAACGTTGATATCACATTCTTCAAATTCAGTGATAGAAAATTACCATTTTACTTTTTTTTTTTCAGGGACATTCTGTTAATATCTTTAGATTCTAGTGAAATATTGTGTTAATGTTAAATTTGGATTTTTTTTTTTTTCATATATGAAGTTCATTGCTAATCAAAAAACAACATTTTTTATGGACACCTTTTCATCCAATTTGATGTAATGTAAATTAACTTAGATAATCTATAATACTCATTTTCCAAAAAAAGCAAATTTCTGTTTTGAAATTTTGAAAATCCTTGTCGCTTGCTAGTAATACAACTAAACAGTGTCACAAAATCACCAGAGAAATCTGATTCAGTCCAGTAAACATGACATTTGCCTGATAACCTGTAAAATAAGTTTATATATCTCAAGAGTTTGATGAAAATCCTAATGAAACGTCTAATACTAGTGTGTCTTCACATTCACAGTGTGTTTAATGTTAAAATCACCAATAAAATAACATATGTTTTATTGTGAATATAATATTTCTGTTAAAAAGAAAATTTTACAAAAAAAAAAAAATGTGAAAATTTTAGAATTAAACTTTATGGATGGCTAAAACTACAAAACTGTGTATTAGACACATAACTCTGTCTAAAAATAGCATAACTAATTATTGATCACAGTTGATTATTTATATCAGCAAAAAATATATGAATACTTTATGTCATTAATCAGATAAAATAATTAATAAATGAAAGGTGTAATATCTTAAACATTAATTTACTTTGTAGAAGTTTTTACTTTTAAGTCAATGAATTAGATGTTATAATACATCTTTACTAAGCATTGAAAAAGATATAAAATTTAATATATTGAATTATTTAAAAAAGTAAATTAAAAACTTCATGCATTAAATCATCAAAATAAATATAAAACTTCATGCATTAAAAAAATGTAAAACTTAATGCATTCAATCAATAAAAAATAAATTGAAAAACTTTATACATTAAATCATTAAAAAAAAACCCAAAAAACTTTAATATTAAATTATTAAAAAAATATTTTTAAAACTAGGTACATCAAATTCTGAAAAATAAAAGTAAAACTTTATGGATAAAATCATTAAAAGATAAATGCAAAATGTTATATATAAATCTTAAAAAAACAAATATAAAACTTAATTTATTAAATTATTAAAAAGTAAATGTAAAACGAGGTACATCAAATCATGAAAAAATAAATGTAAAATTTTATACATTGATTGATTGAAAAATAAATATTAAACTTAATATACTTAACCATGAAAAACAAATGTAAAACTTAATACATTAAATTATTAAAAAATAGATATAAAACTTTATACATTAAATCATTAGAAAATACATGTGAAGCCTTATACATGAATTCATTGAAATAATTTAAAACTTTTAACATTAAATCATTAAAAAATAAATGTAAAACAAAACAATTAATCATACATTATTTCATAAACCAGAAAAATATTATCATGAATTTTTTTTTACTTTAATCAATTTAATTATAATTGTAAAACTTGGATAATTAGATAAATGAAAATCAAATTAATATCTTTTGCCTAAAAGCAGTAACATGTAAGTCACATGTAATATTATATTTTATTAACTGTGAAACGCAAAAAGTCTATTGAAGATCAGGTTTGTGTGTATGTGTCATGTCCTTGTTGATCTACGTGAGATAGGCTTTGTAGATGTTGACGTGATGTGGTTTTCAGAATTGACTAGAATAGCTATTTTATTATTACATGTACTTTACTACAGATAAAGATTGTTTGTGATTCCTTGTCATCCATTTTAGTATTGATTTCATTGTTGCAACAATTTTGTTCCTTGTTTATTTGAATTAATCTTTTTTTTGATATCTCAATAAAAACAATCTCAACAAAGAAAAAAAAATCAAGTTGTTATCTAGAAATTCTAGTGAATTAGTACCATAGAGTATATTGCAAACTTCATTTCATAATTAGGTGATGTTAAAATTTATTTGTTTTTTTTGTAATATTATAAGAAATCTGAAATAAATCTATAAAGTTTTTCCATTTACATGCACAGTTTTTTTTCTGTTCATAAAATAATGATAATTTTACTTGTTAATGATTACAAGGTATGTTTGTTAAAAATCACAGATGTTGTTTTAAATTATTTTCTTCAGTTTTAATATTTCTTTCATTCAATCCCAATGTTGTATTCCCTTTTGAATAGAAATTTGCATAATTTTTTATATTAAAAATTTTAAAATCTACACACACCCACAGCATTGTATTAGCATTTGTTCTCTATTATTTTTTTTTTTTAAAGAAATTCCTTTAATATATTTTTTTTTTTTTAAATAAAATTTTAGGAGAAGATTTTGATATTGATTCTCAATGATATTGGAACACAAGTTTTATTTCAATACATGAGTTTGAGGAACTGTATTATTGGAGTTTTGATGTTATTGATAAGGAACTTTAATATTGGGAGTTTTGATGTTATCATGATCTGTACAATATACACTGCCCTCCAACATTTCCTTCAGTGTCAAAACTATTGCAGTTTCCAAAGATGATTTGTCAGGGGAAATTCCAAATACTTTCAAAAAAGTCATACTTTTTTGCAGTAAGGAACATTCATTGGAGGAATGACACTGTTTAGAAACACATAAAAAACTTTTCAAAAATCTCTACCAAAATTACAAAATAAATGTGACCAAATCCCCTTAATTTGGTTTTTTGAAAGTTCTGAAAAGACACATTATGAGTTTGAAAAATATAATGTTTTGAGGCACTTTATCTTTCATTAACAAATACACAATTTTGATAGATGAAGAAGTATTTCTATAAAATAGTATATACATTTCTATAAAAAATGTATATACTGTAAATTAGCTTTAATGAATTTAAAATACTTTTTTCTAGAAAGTATTTAGTGAGTTTTGGATGACAGTGTATATGAGGAAATATTTGACTGTAAGTTTAACGTAATTGTTCTCATTCAAATGTATCTAAATGGTCTTAGCTTTCCTACAATCTCTGATGTATATGTTATATAAACAAAAACCATTTGTACACACATATATATATACATGCCAGGCATTTCTGATTCTGTGATTTGGTAAATTCTGAAATATCTGTGAGGTCAACTTTTCTGTATGTGCTCTGAGCTGTAGTCTGAATTCCTTGGGTCTAATTATGCCCAGAATATCTAAGATCTCTGGGATTGTATTTTAAAGGTTTTCCTAAGCTACAATATGATTGATGGATTGTACAAGTGTCCAAGATACTGTTTCTCATATAACAAATACCACCAGCTGATTTTGCAAGTGTCCAAAATTTTCTTTCTCATGATACAATGCGATTGGCTATCTGTGTACATGCATCTAAGAATATATTTCTCGTGGTACAATATGATTGGCTGTTTATACAAGTGTCTAAGATTCTCTTTCTCATCTATTACATCTATACATCTATAATAATCTCTATATAAAACATAGCCCGAGTTTCCTCTGGCCCTGTCACCATGTCTGGTGTAGGGCCAGAGCGCACTACTATATGAAAACGTGGAATTCTCCAACACCGTTTGGTGTCGCTAAGAATCTGGTGCAAATACAATAAAATCGGGAGTGACATAACACCTACCTTACATATATGGATAAATGAGATATTTATTTACCCCAGAACACCCATTTAATCCCACATAGGTGTTTTATTCCGTCCGTATAGACCCTCGCTTTACGCTAGTCAAAATTTCGTACTGTTGACCCGCCATTTTGTAAGTGATAGTACGACTAACCACCCGAATCGGAACGCAATGGACCGAAAAGACCACATATCAATTATTGTGTTTTTCTTCTTACATAGTTAAAATTAAGAAAACTAAGCTTATTATTTCCCAAAACCTGTTATATTCAATTCAAAAATTTATTATTTATAAACTATAAGCGGTAAAATATATAAAAATAAATGTTGTATTTTTTTCCTTTTCGCTCCATCGCGCACTGATCAGGGTAATTAGGCCGCCCACGACCTACATAGTTAGCAATATGGCGTCGAGTCAAGTATGAAATTTTGACTAGCGTAAAGCGAGGGTCTATACGGACGGAATAAAACACCTATGTGGGACTAAATGGGTGTTCTGGGGTAAATAAATATCTCATTTATCCATATATGTAAGGTAGGTGTTATGTCACTCCCGATTTTATTGTATTTGCACCTGATTCTTAGCGACACCAAACGGTGTCGGAGAATTCCACGTTTTCATATAGTAGTGCGCTCTGGCCCTACACCAGACATGGTGACAGGGCCAGAGGAAACTCGGGCTATATAAAACAGTAACTTAATCTCATTTCTTCCCTCTGACATACAGCATGAAATTGGCTCCCACATATATTTCCACCAGGTATTGAGAAGTACAGACATTCTTGCTGATAATTACAAGAATAGTTCAAAGTACATGTTTAAAGAAAATTTAGCAAATTTGATAGTAGTTGAGCTCAAATCAGAGAGAAAAAGCCCTGTTTTCAATACTTCCAGATATTGCAAATTTTCTGTCTAAAACTAGTTAATTCTTCAGAGAAAATTGAAAGGTTAGCTGAAGGTCAAAGGTCAAAGCAAGATTATTTTGACAGGTCATGTATGAAGGTCATCAACAGGTTACTTTGTTATATATACATAATCATATCATTGTTTTATGAGGAATTCTGTTTTAGAATTTCAGCTCATTTGTATATTTTGCCTTTGTTCGAACTTATGAATTTTCTGGCTGATTAAGCTAGAGGTTTAATTTGATTTCTAAAATTTTTAGAAATAGAAATTTTCAGGGAAGCAAGAAAAAGTTTTATATATAGTAACTGAGTAACTTGGTTCATGACCTTGTGACCCATGACCTTGTAAGTCATGACCTTTTGACATATGATCTTGTGAGTCATGACCTTGTGACGATATTATAATTTAATGTTGTATATTTACTGTTTCTAGGTTATCACAGGTAGCTGTTGCTAAATTTGAAGATTTTAAAGAACAGTCAGCAACAGGACTCCAACACGCCATAGACATGCGAAAGTACACAGACATCAGGATAGATGTCAAGTCTTCTTACGTCATCGTACCAGAGGGAGGCTTCTACAAAAAGTAGGTCATATGTCATTCTACCAGATTGAGGCTTCTACAAAAAGTAGGTCATATGTCATTCTACCAGATTGAGGCTTCTACAAAAAGTAGGTCATATGTCATTCTATCAGAGGAAGGCTTCTACAAAAAGTAGGTTACAGGTCATTCTATCAGATAGAGGCTTCTACAAAAAGTAGGTCATAGGTCATTCTATCAGGGTGAGGTTTCTACAAAAAGTAGGTTACAGGTCATTCTATCAGAGTGAGGTTTCTACAAAAAGTAGGTTACAGGTCATTCTATCAGATAGAGGCTTCTACAAAAAGTAGGTCATAGGTCATTCTATCAGGGTGAGGTTTCTACAAAAAGTAGGTTACAGGTCATTCTATCAGAGTGAGGTTTCTACAAAAAGTAGGTTACAGGTCATTCTATCAGATGGAGGCTTCTACAAAAAGTAGGTTATAGATCATGCTATCATAGCGAGGCTTCCACAAAAGTAGGTCATAAATCATTCTATCAGAGTGAGGCTTCTACAAAACGTAGGTCATAGGTCATTCTACCAGAGTGAGGCTTCTACAAAAAGTAGGTCATGGGTCATTCTATCATAATGAGGCTTCTAAAAAAGTAAATCATCAGTCATTCTACCAGAGTGAGGCCTCTACAAAAAAAAAGGCAATAGGTCATTCTATCATAGTGAGGCTTCTGCAAAAGAAGGTCATGAATCATTCTACCAGAATGAGGCTTCTACAAAAAGTAGGTCATTCTACCAGATTGAGACTTCGACAAAATGTAGGCCATGAGTCATTCTCTCATAATAAGGGTTCTACATAATGTAGGTCATAGGTCATTCTGTCAAAGTGAGACTTCTACAAAAAGAAGGTCATGAATCATTCTATCAGAGTTAGGCTTCCACAAAATGTATGTCATAAGTCATTCTACCAGAGTGAGGTTTCTACAAAAAATAGGCAATAGGTCATTCTATCAGATGGAGGCTTCTACAAAAAGAAGGTCATGAATCATTCTACCAGAATGAGGCTTCTACAAAATGTAGGTCATGGTTCATTCTATCAGAATGAGGCTTCTACAAAAAATAGGCAATAGGTCATTCTATCATAGTGAGGCTTCTACAAAAAGAAGGTCATGAATCATTCTACCAAAGTGAGGCTTCTACGAAATATAGGTCGTTGGTCTTTGCTCCTTCAAAAGGTAGGTTATAAAACATAAGGAGAGGGAAGCTTCTACAAGATGTAGATCATACCACATAAGAGAACTTATACCAAAAGTAGGTCACAAGGTTGTTCTGTCAGAGGGAGGCTTCTTAAAAAATTAGAGGACACTGGGTCATTATAGCAGGAGTTTTCATAAAAAGTAGGTCAATCAGGCCAAGGAGTTATTCTATCACATTCATTTTGAAGAGAAATAGGTCACAAGTCATTCTGTCTAGAGGGAATTTCTATATTAATTAGGTCACTAGGTTATTCTATCAGAACAGTTTGTACAGAAAGTTAGTCACATTGAGTGTCTCCAAACTATACACATATTGTGTAATTCATGCATTAGTGTAGTCTATGCACCCTAAATTAAAATGGCCAATAAATAGGTGTATTCCAGTACACACAAAAAATGAGCAAAATCTCACAAAATGTGTCCGTTGGGCCTTTTGTTTTGATATTATCTGATTTCTTAAATGTTTCATGCATTTTACAGGAATTGTAAGCAGCTGATTCTTGACCTTGGTAATCTGAAGGTCAACAGTGAAAAGAACCAATCATCATCTGGTGTCAAGGGTCAGGTAAGGTCAATAGGTGAAATGTTAATAGATTGTCATCGGATTGTGTTTTTAAGTTTTGGCTCATGTGAACTTGTTATGTTGTCATGCTCTGTGATTCTACATTTTAAAAATTTTAAACAATGACAATGACAAAGTTGGAACGAATTAAAATATTATTTTCAGCATGATATCATGATTTCTTGTGGAAAAAAGTAATGCACCTTTTAGTAGCAGTTTCAAATTGCCACTGAATGTTAGGAACCTGGTTCATATTTGAAAAAAAAAAAAATGTTCATTAGTATCAGTGTAACTGCTTGAAGAAGTTGATTGATTTATAAAAATAAATCCCCAAAAAATAGAGATAAAAAAACGGAAGTATCATGATTACAGCTGTATATTATTATTGCCACTAACATGTTTTGTTACTAAATGTATTGACAGATTGCTTGAATGAATGTTCTGTTCTGTGAATAAATGTCTGTTTCTCAAATTTTGTAAAAATTCTCCAATGCTGTCCAAAATGTAAAGAGACTGCATGAAAGTTATCATCCATTTCATACTACCAACACCCCCTGATTGGAAAGTACTTTTCTGAGGTTTGAAGTCTGTAACAAACACCATTCCCTTATGGAAAGTTTTTAAAGGTGGGGGTCAACGTTTGGTTACATATGGCTAAAAAATCAAAAGTATGGTTTCATATGGTTAAAGAATAACAAGTAATTGAATCAAGGGCTGAAGCTAATGTTAAATCTCCATAGGTGTTGACCTTACTTTAACAAGCAAACTTTACGACTGTATTAAAATCTCGTAGATGACAATATGGACCAATCAAATAAGATTGTTTGTTTTGTTGTAAACAATAACAGTGTTGTGTATTGACTTCTATAAGACGAGTCTCGTTACATTGTTTGCTGTGATGCATTGCTTGTGTTATGTTTTGCTTTAAGCATGGGTCAAAGTTCAGGGCAGCAGCCTTGAAAGCGGGACAGAGTCAACCGACGAGAAGACTGGTATAATGTGATAATCAGCCGGGCGTATCGAATGATTACTTCATTTCATTTTCCATCTCAATGATTTATTATAGTAATTTACTACAGCTGTACAATATCTTAATTGTTTCTCTAGTCTGTGTGAATATGTAAAATAAGGATTTTTTTAGGGAATGACATTCATAGCTGATATGAATATAACATGAAATGACTCTTGTGTATTTACATTAAAGTTATCAAAGCTAATAAAAAAGGTTACCTCAAAATAAAAAATAAAATAAAATAGAAATAAATAAAAAAACTAAATTACTTTAGAAACATGGATATTTGTACCATGAAAAATACAATGAAAAATTGTTTTGAATGATTCCTTTTTGTGTTCGGCTATTAGTACTGTGAATAAGTTCTTATTTCTAAGTCATATGTCAGAGGTCAATGTCACTTATACTGAAGGGTATGAAATCTGAGTTTCTGTTAATGTAATGAAGGTTCAAGGTCACCTTGGCTTATTTCAAGGTCACTTATAATGAGCTAGCTGAAAGTACAATGACATAGATAATGGTCACCATGGTTGAAGTTGAAGACTACCCATAATGACAGTGGTTCAATATCAGAGAGATGGAAAATGAAATAGTCTGTATGTTGTTGCATGTATTTCAGAACTAGGTGTTTGGATGTCTGTTGACTTTACTACTGTAATCTGTCTTTATACCATTTTATAATACTGATACACTTAGACTGTTTATCATTGTGATTTCTACTTACTCCAGGTCATGTTTCTTAAGTCTATCTATTCTCTCCTTAAGTCAATACAAACGTTGATGTGATGTACAGATATTATGGTATGGGATAATCTATCTACAGGTATTAATCTGTCATCAAGTAAATCTGCTTTCTGTCTGGTGATGTACTTTTGCTTTCCTAAGCAGCAAGTGGATTCAATAATTTTAAGAGTTATTGCCCTTGTTTTTTGATATTTTAAATTTTTTCATTGGTCTCCTCTCTCAGACGTATACTAACACTTGGTGCATTTGGTTTCACTATCCGTATTGTTACATGTACAGTAACATGTACACATTACAATAATATCTGTCATTTAGGGATGAACGGTGTATATGTTCATCCTTGCGGTACTCTTTTTCTCCACAGGTATATTGGGGACATCGTGTGTGTTTTCTCACTACTGAGTATTATACTGTATCATAGCTTATTGTGAGGTTGGTCAGGTATCTTCTTGTCTGGGCCTTAATTTCTTCGGGAATTTCTGGAACTTCACAACTATTTAAACACATGTCTAAGAATCATTATTAATTCATCAACAAGGACAATTATATTGACCAGAACACATTTTTTGATAAGATGTTTACTTTTGTCAGTTTTTCTACTTCTATTTCCATCAATTTAAGTCTATTTGGAATACACTATTAATAGATATTAGCAAGGGAACTATTTTTTTTTTTTCAGTTCTATCAATGTAAAGAATTTTCTTGACTTCGTGATAATTAAGTTATTGTGAATACCCTGATATTTCTACATTTTCAAAGTCCTGATATCCATACATTAATACAACATTTGTGATAAATATTTATCATGATTATAAACATTTTATATATATAATCATTAAGATGTTTTTATATGTAATCTACAGATGGACACAGTAGAGGAAATCATCCAAAGGGCCTATGATAAGTTTAACATTGAAATTGACAGGACACAGCTTCTCTTTGTCAATCCAGGTAAGGGTAGGTTTATAAAGTAAGACAAATTCTTTTGTTTTACAAAAGTTTCCGAATTAAAGTTTTATTGACTTAAATTAACACTTATGGAAAGTTTCTGGCCTGGATAGAGGTTCACATGCGAGGATGGAAAGTTTCTGGCCTGAATAGAGGTTCACAAGGGAGGATGGAAAGTTTCTGGCCTGGATAGAGGTTCACAAGGGAGGATGCAGTGTTTTACAATGAAATATGGAAGGAAACTGGTGTACCGGGGGTGGGGACAGGCAGAGGGGTAGGGGGTGGAGGATATACCATGTGGTTTACAGGGAACTCTGTTAACTTTATCATGTGCTTGAAAAAAAAAAAAAAAACACACACACACATCACCATGGAGATATCTTCTGTAACACTCTTACATCCTTGTTTATGTACAACCCATTTTGTACTAACAGTCAGGCTGATTTTTTCTGGTTCAACTGGGTATTGTCTTGTGGAGCTGCCATGGTAGCAGCATTGATTTAATGGTGACTGTCCTTCTGCCATTTATCTTGTCATGCCTAGATATCTCCGATTTTATTTGTTCCTCCAACTTCATACTTGTGGCATGTATTAAAAGTGGGTCATTGTGACCTTAACTTTGACCTCTGACCTACATCCAAATAAACGCTTGTCCGAGCTCTTTCTCTTACGCTCCTTGTTAAGGGAACTTAATTCTACAGGAATGAATTCACTGGAGTGAGGTAGTATGTCATGTATAAAAACTTGGTCACTATGACCTAAATTTTGACATTTGAACTACATATAGTGGGGGTTTGGTAACTCATCAAGTTGTCTTGCTTTTTGTGGTGAATTTTTATCGATATTTTACAGGTGATGACTGGCAGGCGGTGCGGACACTGCCCGTGTCCCCTCTACACGTCCTGGAGCCGATATCTCTGTCTGTTTGCCTACAGAAGTGTATGTTTGACAAGGACTCGCGTATGGCCAAGTATGTGAAATACCTAGAAATATATATAAATGTATATGTACAATGCCCAACAGCCTATATACAAATGTCTTTGTAGACAAAATATGTGGTGGCCAAGTGGTTAAGGTGTCCAGACACTTTATCACTAGCCCTCCGCCTCTGGGCCCTGAGTTTGAAACCCATGTAGGGTAGTTGCATGGTACTAACCCTATGGGCTGGTGTTTTTTTTTCTCCAAAAAATGCAATTTTAGAATTTCTTACACTTTTAAGAAGAATGAGAAAATATGTAAGTTTTCTATTCCACAGGATGAAGGTTTCTGGAGAGTTGAAGCTGGTCAGTCTGACAATGTCTGACGCACGGCTACAGGAGATTATACAACTGGTGGACAGTATCCCCCTCCCCGAGTCAGCTCCTCCGCTAGAGGAAGAGGACATCTTCATGGTGACGATAAATTCAATTCTGATTTTCAATTTCAACAAATTTTATTGACAGATGTTAAGTGGGACAACATATTGGTTTTACTATATTAAAAAAACTTGTAGGGGAGACAACTCCATTGCAATAGCTAGTAGCCGGCATATATGTTATGCATACCTGAAATTTATACTCCTCCTTTAAGAAACTAGTACCCATGATGCACTGATATTTGTATAGAAAACAAATATTGAAGTAGGACTCCCCCCATGATTTCAGTACATGTATATCTCTTTCTATATGATTGGTTTTGGGAACTAAAAATAAGAAGTTGATTCACAAAATGATTTTATTTTTTTAAATCAATCATTTTGTTGATACAACTTAAATACATGATTTTAAATAATAAACCTCAAATTTATATTTCATAAATAATGTTAAAAAAACCACAAATATTCTTTAAGAGAAAAACAAATCAAAACTTTTTTTTGACTGTTGGTTTACAGAGTGCTACAGATATCCAAGTGACCGACCTTAATGCTAACCAATTAAGTCTGGCTGATGTAGCTGTTGTAGCTGTGGGGGACAAACCGGTAAGTCTGGACAATATGGCTGTAGGGGACAAACTGGTAAGTCTGGACAATATTGCTGTGGGGGACAAACTGGTAAGTCTGGACAATATGACTGTGGGGGACAAACCGGTAAGTCTGGACAATATGGCTGTGGGGGACAAACTGGTAAGACTGGACAATATGGCTGTAGGGGACAAACCGGTAAGTCTGGACAATATGGCTGTGGGGGACAAACTGGTAAGTCTGGACAATATGGCTGTGGGGGACAAACTGGTACGTCTGGACAATATGGCTGTAGGGGACAAACTGGTAAGTCTGGACAATATGGCTGTGGGGGACAAACCGGTAAGTCTGGACAATATGGCTGTAGGGGACAAACCGCAAGTCTGGACAATATGGCTGTGGGGGACAAACTGGTACGTCTGACAGATGTGGCTGTAGGGAGACAAACTGGTACGTCTGACAGATGTGGCTGTGGGGGACAAACTGGTACGTCTGACAGATGTGGCTGTAGGGAGACAAACTGGTACGTCTGACAGATGTGGCTGTGGGGGACAAACTAGGTACGTCTGACAGATGTGGCTGTGGGGGACAAACCGGTAAGTCTGACAGATGTGGCTGTAGGGAGACAAACTGGTACGTCTGACAGATGTGGCTGTGGGGGACAAACCGGTAAGTCTGGACAATAAGGCTGTAGGGGACAAACTGGTACGTCTGACAGATGTGGCTGTAGGGGACAAACTGGTAAGTCTGACAGATGTGGCTGTGGGGGACAAACTGGTACGTCTGACAGATGTGGCTGTGGGGGACAAACTGGTACGTCTGACAGATGTGGCTGGGGGGGGGACAAACTGGTACGTCTGACAGATGTGGCTGTGGGGGACAAACTGGTACGTCTGACAGATGTGGCTGGGGGGGACAAACTGGTAAGTCTGACAGATGTGGCTGTAGGGGACAAACTGGTACGTCTGACAGATGTGGCTGTAGGGGACAAACTGGTAAGTCTGACAGATGTGGCTGTGGGGGACAAACTGGTACGTCTGACAGATGTGGCACTGGGGACAAACCGGTACGTCTGACAGATGTGGCAGTGGGGACAAACTGGTACGTCTGACAGATGTGGCAGTGGGGACAAACCGGTAAGTCTGACAGATGTGGCTGTGGGGGACAAACTGGTAAGTCTGACAGATGTGGCTGTAGGGGACAAACTGGTACGTCTCACATATGTGGCAGTGGGGACAAACCAGTAAGTCTGGACAATATGGCTGTGGGGGACAAACTGGTACGTCTGACAGATGTGGCTGTGGGGGACAAACTGGTAAGTCTGACAGATGTGGCTGTGGGGACAAACTGGTACGTCTGACAGATGTGGCTGTGGGGGACAAACTGGTACGTCTGACAGATGTGGCTGTGGGGACAAACTGGTAAGTC
This sequence comes from Pecten maximus, assembly GCF_902652985.1. NCBI lineage: Eukaryota > Metazoa > Mollusca > Bivalvia > Pectinida > Pectinidae > Pecten > Pecten maximus. Next base: position 22,309,732 of record NC_047031.1, on the reverse strand, counting down.
TGACAGATGTGGCTGTAGGCGACAAACTGGTAAGTCTGGACAATATGGCTGTAGGGGACAAACTGGTACGTCTGACAGATGTGGCTGTAGGGGACAAACCGGTACGTCTGACAGATGTGGCTGTAAGGGAAAAACTGGTAAGTCTGGACAATATGGCTGTAGGGGACAAACTGGTACGTCTGACAGATGTGGCTGTAGGGGACAAACCGGTACGTCTGACAGATGTGGCTGTAGGGGACAAACTGGTAAGTCTGACAGATGTGGCTGTAGGGGACAAACCGGTACGTCTGACAGATGTGGCTGTAGGGGACAAACTGGTACGTCTGACAGATGTGGCTGTAGGGGACAAACCGGTACGTCTGACAGATGTGGCAGTGGGGACAAACCGGAAAGTCTGACAGATGTGGCTGTAGGGGACAAACTGGTACGTCTGACAGATGTGGCTGTGGGGGACAAACTGGTACGTCTGACAGATGTGGCAGTGGGGACAAACTGGTAAGTCTGACAGATGTGGCAGTGGGGACAAACTGGTACGTCTGACAGATGTGGCAGTGGGGACAAACTGGTACGTCTGACAGATGTGGCTGTAGGGGACAAACTGGTACGTCTGACAGATGTGGCTGTAGTGTTGGTCGATGATGACTGTGTTGTAGGAGGATAATGATTAAGATGTTACCCAATTCCTGATTTATTCTATTGAGTTTTTTGTTTGTATTTTAGGGAGATCCGAAAGACATGGATAGATCAACCTCTCAGGATCTCACCAACTACACTGACCTTGAACTCAAGTTTGAAGTGAAGAAGGTGAGCCCCGCTTGAATCTCTTCATGGTATCTTTGGCATTTAAGTCTGTTTTTTTATTAATTCCTTTAAAATATATACACTTTTATCAAATCTTCAAAAGACTATACATTAGAATGAAAACTAACTTAATCACAAGACTTTGTCCCTTTATTTGACCTTGAACTTTAGAACTTGACCTTAGAAATTTCAGTTGAGTGTGAATTTGACAAAAAAACCCACAAAGACTTTAATCTCTGTAACTGACCCCTTGACATTCCTAATTGACCTTGACATTTGGTATTTTATGTGTGCATAAAGTGACCTTGACCTTTGGTGTTTCAGGTGTGTGTGAATTTAATGCAGCACACCAACACAGAGGATATACTTGTACTAAAGCTTGTCATAGAGTCTATAGGAACACAACTGGCTGTACGTACACACGACATGGGCGCCGAGGCTTATATAGGTGGCATCTACCTACAGTACCTCAAGGAAAAAGGTCAGTTAGGGGGAATGTCATAACACTAGGGGGGAATGTCATAACACTAGAGGGGGAATGTTTGTAAGGACAGTCTTTAGTCACTTCAGTAGGGTAGTCAGACAGAAAAGTCACTTCAGTAGGTAGTCAGACAGAAGTGTTGTTCAAATAATTAGTGTCAATGTTGGTGAGTACAGAATTACGTCAGTAAAGTCGGTGGATTGTCGCTTCAGCAGGGTAATCAGACAGATATTTAATCCAAATGATTAAGTGTTATATTAGTCAGAACAGAGTTACATCAGTAAAGACAGTCATTAATCTCTTAACAGGTTAGTCGAACAGTTAAGACGGTCATTTGTGTGTTCGGTGAAACAGGTTAGTCAGGGGTAAAATATCTATTCAAGAGTAGGACTCCAGGTCTTTAAACAGGAATCACCAATGGCAGTGATTTAATGAAAACTGCAATTTAATGAGAAAGATTTTCTTCTACACCATGCAGGGCCTTTCTTTGTTTCTGGAGACCTCCCGTAGGATACATATTTTACTGAAATAGCCATTAGTCCGGTTACTAAAGTTAGAACTAGGCGACAATTATTTGAAACATGATAACATAATATGATATTCATATAACGTCATCAAGTCAGATAATATACAGATTCTTTCCAATCATTGAAAGGTTAAATATGATGAAAATGTTGGTGCTTTTGTTACCTGTATGTGATTTTGCTTATTAATTGTAGAATTTAAAATTTTTAATGTTTTTGTTAAATTTTAGCTGAAATGACTTTTTCAGCATGTGTTAATCTTATATTTTATTTTCATCATCTGGACTCCATTATCGATTCACATGAGATATCACACATCATCCTAAAATTAGTTAACAGTTGATGCTAATGCATTATGGGTAAAGCTGAGCATTGTGGGTAATGGAGAGCATGGCGTGATTCAGACCAGAGACTTTACCATACAAATTTATGAAAGAATTTTCTGTTTTTAAATCTCATTACTGTTTTTTTCCTGCAAAATGATTTTGCTTTTTTTCATCGTCATGTTGTCGTTCTGTCTTCATTTTAAAACCTGTATACAGATGTGTCGTGTTCATTTCATCAAGTTCAATTTTGTTTAGTTATCAATGTAAATTTTGGCTGTAAGATCCTGATAACATAGGCCTGGTTTGTGATTACTTCTTAGTCAGAACTTTTTCTAAGACTAATATTACTGACATTGGAAAATTTTTGCTCTGTTATTCCTAGAAAGTTGGTAAAATGATTTATAAATACTTTTTTTTTCTCCGTTTAAACTGAAAGGGGTGAGATTGTCTGGGATTGTAAAATCTTTTGAACAAAGAGTAGTAAAAATGATTAGGATTTAACTTTAAATTGGTGAATATTTTCTGATAAAATAGTTTTTAATTCATTTTTACAATTATCGAATGGCTTTAATAAGGAGTAAAATTTGATTACAGAAAAAAATGTAGTGTGTGATTGTGAAATTTTATTGATTGGCTTAAATAAGGAGTAAAATTTGATAACAGAAAAAAAACTAGTGTGTGATTGTAAAATTTTCAGGATTTTTGAAAAATAAAACAGTTGTTTCAATTTTGATATTAAATATTTATCCAATTTAAATCTCCCAGATTTTGGAGAGAAAACCTATACGAGGAAAAAGAGTAAGAATTTTTATGTACAGGCCAGTTTATAATAGATGGTTAAAGTTTCCTTTTCTTACTGCAACACAGGAATGTGTTCTTTTATAGAGTGTCCAAGAAAAATATTAAAAAAAATAAAAAGATGAAAAATTAATATATTAAGGAAATAATTCATCAAACAAAATGTTTTTTTGATGGAGAAAGGCAAATTGATTTAACCACAAGATTGAAAAATTTTAATGAAAAATTAAATATAATGTCTATGGAAACTTTCATCATTTTTATTATTATTATTTTTTTTTTTTGCATTTTGAATTGACAACTGGTCTGTACTGTCCTGTTACCTATATTCCCAGTATTTGAGATAGATTAGCATACTAACACCCCACATATAACTTAACCAATCAGTCAGAAGACAAAGAGTTACAGATATTATAGTTTTCAAGTCTGAAGGGATGGGGGATATTAGGATTCCTCTCCGTCCATTTCGTACAATTTGTTCGTAATGCTTAGATCGTCAGTGCTCTAGCAGCTTTAATCCTTGAGGGATTTTGATCAAACTTCTTACGAATACAAAGGACTATGATATTTTGAACCAGGTAGAGTTTCAGGGATTTAGGGTCAAGGTCAATGACAATGTTACTATTTTTAGCGTGGGCGGGTATGGGACTTGTATTGCTTCAGCCCAGTCTGTTTGTTGTCATTGATTGAATAATTCATCCTTTGTTTTGTTTTCATTCCACATCATATTTCCATTAATTCATCCTTTTAATCATTGGCTTTCTAATACTTTAACTTTACAGCATTTTTAAAATTCTTAGAATATGCTTAGATGTAATATGTATGGCTATTTTGATAAAGAAAATATGTTCTGATGATTTCAAGATTTATGTTTGATCAGCAGTAATGGGATATTCGTTGTTGGTTGGACTTGGAAAATAATTTATCTAGGAAATTGGATTTATCCAAACAAAATCATTTACAAATTTGATTAATGTAAAATATATTATCTTACTGAAATTGATTAGTTTTATTTGATAATTTAAAAAGAAAACCTCATTAGATATTTTTCTACAAAAAAATCAATTTGAAAATATAATGATATCTTCAAAAAAAATTAAAAAAGAGAGAAGAAAAAAAGAAAAACTCCATGTTTCATGACTTGAGATCTTTTGTAATGCTATCGGGCCCAATTTTCATCAAAATTCCTTTAATTAAGGAAATTACTTCAAATTTTCTAGAGGAAAATAAAGTGTTATTTGAGTAAGGGAAACTGCCTTAACTTGTGTAAAGCTTTCCTGTAGAAAATTTTAAGATAATGAATTTCTTTAGTTAAGAAAAAATTGGTGAAATCAGGGATGAGGATTAATATTGTTATATCTTATAGACAGAATTCCTATATACTTTATAGTGTTATTTTCTACTGACTATTAACTGTATCGTGATGCATTTTGTGTTTTAAATGTTGTTATGTGTGTTTATTTGCATGTTGAACAGCATCCGAAACATTGGTTCAAAAGTTAGAAGCTGCAAAAGGTTTGTTATCTAAATTTTAGTTTTTAACATTTTTATTGTGGTCTGTTATCAAATAAGAATTAATTTTGTTTTATGAATCTTCATTTGATATAAGTTTGATTGTGATCTGTATTTCAGTAAGATTTTTTTTTGTCAATCCTTAGGCTTATCTACATAAGTTTGTGTAATATCAGTTTGGTTGTGATCTGTCATTTAAATAAAATTAATTTGGTTTTATTAATCTTTTATTTTTAAGTGCTTGTTTTTCATATATTAAAATAAAATAATATTCTTTTTTAATTTTTATTTTAATATATTCATCACTTACATGTGTAAAACGGGCAGTGGGGAATTTCAGAAATAAATTCATGATAAAATTAAATTCTGTATTAATCCACTTCAAACATTTTTATATATATACAGTATATCTATTTAATCCAGCACTTAATGTGACAGATACATATTTTATTTGATATTATATATATTTATATAATTAATTATATATAATATTTAATGGAAATGTTCTGTATTTATTAAAGTTCTATTAAATCGTATCAAACAAAGATATATAAAAAGATTAATTTCATAATTATTTTAAAAAATATAAAAAAAAACCAGGCTTGATCAAACTTTTTGCTTATTAAGAATCAAATGAATATTCCGAAATCAGTGCACCATTATTTAATTCAAGATCCTATTAAAAACAAATTTAGGATATAACAAAGTATTTCCTTTGGTCCAGTGGAACTCATTATAACTGATTCTATGATATATTTTATAATAATGGTAACTTAATGGTGACTTTTTTGCAGCTACACACACATTATCAGGTTAGAGATTGGTGATTCTCTCACATTTGGCTGTTTGCTTGCTGAAACATCCTCATCATGTGGTCTACATTATAAATAGCTGGATCATGCAATTGGATTCATAAAAAATAGATATTAATCCTCTTTCTACTAAAATGCCACCAGCCATCAACTCACATTTATCAGTTGCCAGTGTGGTTGATTAAACTGTTAATCGACTTGTAATTATCAGCTTTTGTAAATTTGAGAAGTTGAAATTCTTCACGGATATGAGAAATTAAGATGAATAATGTATTATAATGGATACTAAAATAATTAGATTTTACAAGCTCTTAAAACATTTAAAACTGACTGAATTAAACTATAGAAATATGAAGGATCATAAAATTAACTTTTGATAAAGAGTTTAACAGCTTTGTTGACTAAAATCTTACAAGGTGCTATAGTACTGTTGAGGAAATGCTTAACTTACCAACATTTTCTGTTTTTTTTTTTAAAATAATAGTCGGCTGCAAAACAAAAAAATTAATAATTAGAATTATTACAACTATTAAAATGTTGCAGGAAAAATATAGCACAGTCAGCTTTGCTTTTAACAAATTTTTGGGGAGCATGGAACTCATTTTATAATCTTGATTCTTAAGATATATAGTGTAGCAGTTGTATATCATGAATAAAACCTCTATGTTAAGTTAACTGCATGCTCACACAATAATGTAATATGCATACTTGCCAACTTCTACCAGTTTCTATGTGGAGATTTCCATATTTCAAATGTTCAAGCCTTCGAAAAAGAATATTTTATAGAACTCTTTTTGAAAATATAAGTATTATTTAAAACTACATATGTATAATTTTATGCTGGTCATATTTGATTGTTAGAATTATGAACAATACAGAAATATTGGGGAAAAAATCAAGTCTCCCTCCCAAATTTGCAGGGTAGGCAAGTATGCATTTGGTCATGAGTCAGGTTTGTAGTTTGATTTCGTACTAACATCCACGGTTGCTGACTCCTAATTGATATGACGAAATAGCATGTATATGTGGGAGTGACCTGGTACTAACCCCGGTGTATAGTTATAATATAGCTCTAGTGGGTTAATTTTTATGTAAAATAGAATCTGTAATGTCCAAGTTTATGCAAGACATTAAAAAAACCATTTATATATAAAACAGTGTAGAGGTGTTTTGCTTTAATCAAAATTTGATCTGGATGTGTTTTGCAAGAAATTTAATTCCTACTGCAAAATATTATCTCTGCAATTAAAAAAAAAAACGTTATGTGTTGATTTATGTAAATTACATTCTAACATCTTTTCGATCTAATTTCATTATAACCTGTTAAATTTTTCTTCGATTCTTTTCTTCATTTATTTAATGATTTTTGTGCCTAGAGAATTTGATTTGCGAGTTTATTATTGTACTGACTTGTCGTGATGGTTTCACATCTGTAATAACTTTTTAACTTCCGAAATGTCCGGTCAATAAACATTTTGATTTACCCAGGAATATTGGAAAATTATGATATGCTTATGATTGGGGATATGTTTCTGAATGTTAAAAAAGACGAACAATAATTTATATTGATCACAATTCAAAATAAGGGTACTATCATGGAAAATCTGCTACATGGTAAAAGCCAAAAGCCCATGATAAGTACTTCATATTTAAAAAAAAGATTGCAGAATTTCATCAAAGTAACTGAAAAGGGAAAGATAAAGTTTTCTTTTTTTTATTTGGAATTGTGTTATATATGTAGGTTATGTAGGTGAACAAAAATTGATGAAATTCTGAAATTAAAACACAAATGTTCAGGAAATGAAAAGATTAGATATCAAGTAGAGGTCATCAAAGACTATTTGTATTTTGATAGTTTAATATTTCAAATCTGCTTAAACAATAATTATTATGTCACAGGTTCTTCTCTAACATACTGGGTTCAAATTTTTTCTATGCGAGACTAAAGTCATGAAAAAATAGATGTTGTGTAAAATAATGGAAAAACTTAAGGGTCATTTAATAAATTAAAAAAAAAATAAATAAAAAATGAGCCATCAAAATAAAATCAACATTCATATTACATTATCATTTTAAGTTGCTCCTGGTCAGTTTTGGTGACTGGTCAATGTATTCTTCTGTAGTGACCAATGGAGGGCCGCTGATAAATCTTATCAATACTCCTTCTGTGGATGACCACATGTACCGACTACTGACCGTCCACTATGTCAAGGTAAGACATTGACCGATGACCGTACATTGAAAGGCCTTGAATCCTTGGATACTGTCTGAGTGTTTGAAAACTCCTTGAATTTTGCTTTGGGGCCTTGTAAGGCTTTAATTCTTGAATACTGTCCAAGGCTTTGAAAAATCCTTGAATTTATGTGTATATAACATGAAATCTTCGTGGGTAAAAACTTTTGTGGTGAGTACATATAACAATAATCCATACAACAATATTCATTGTATTTATTCTTATAGTTCAATCATAGCAACCACAAAAACAAACAATTAAAGTTTATACAATAAACATTTCATGTTACACAGTAATTTTGACACTAATGTAACTTTTTTGGTACTGTAACAAGTTTTCATTGTACTTTGTACTTTTAGGCAAATCCAGATGGACCAGACTTTGCCACCACGCACAAGAAAACCGAGCAGACGGTGACCGTGACCTTTACCGCGCTGGAGGTGATGCTCCACCAGGAGGCGCTGCTGTCTCTCATTGTGTTTGCCGAGGGATTACAGCCGCCACCAAGACCGCAAGTAGAGATCAAGGCTAGCACCACAAGTGAAAGGAAAGAAGAATCAACGGACAAAAAAGATCGTCAGAAATCTGGAACGAAGAGTAAACAATTTTTTACCTACAGTAGTTTTATACAGTAATAGTTCAAGCAAAATCATTACACTTGTAAAGTTGACAATAAACTGTTTAATTTCAGAAACATGCCATGCTTATTAGTCCCTTTACCCGTGAAACCGGGGGGACTATATGATTCTTCTCCATCCATCTTATAACTTTCAATGTATATTTGTAATGCCAAAGTTTGTAAGCACTCTACAGGCTTCATTCCTGATTTTGATTAAACTGAAGACAATGATAAAGGACTGTAATATCTCAGACAAATTTGAGTTTTAGGGTTTTTGGGTCAAGTTTAAGGTCACCGTTACCGTTTTTAACAGGGGCTGATAGAGTACATGTATTGTTTTAGCAACACCCAATATGCTTGTTTGGTACAGTGTCTAGACTATTAGACCTGGTGTCCCAGTTTCCATCCCTTACAGAACATTTAAATATATATTGTATATAAAGAATCCACCAGATGAAGCTGTCAACAGTAGTCTCCAGATCTCCACTATTACCTAACCAAAGTCATGGTAAGGTTCATCAATCAGAGAGAAATCTGTTCATAAGAATGTTACCCATATAGGGAGCCAGGAAATACTGACAAAAGTGGTTGTTTTCCTGGAGTGGGACTATGTCGCTCTGGTAAGAGACTCGATCGCTGCATCTAATGAGTTGTCAAGGGAGAATATCGCTTTAGCTCAAGTGGTAGAATATTAGTCAAGTAAATATAAACCAGGGATTTCGGTTTAGTCTAGTAATTATAAACCAGGGATATGTTTAGTCTAGTAATTATAAATCAGGGGTTTCGGTTTGAACACTAGCAGAGGCAATAGAAATAATGACCTATCTCAGGGTCTCTTCTGAGGGCCTCAAGAGGTCAATAGTAGGCCCTATTCTCATTTTAAATGTTCTCATATTTAAATCTATTTCTCAAAGTTTTCAGTTTACTTTAGACAATTTTCTTCCTCATTTATTAGCTCACCTGCCCGAAGGGCAAGTGAGCTTATGCCGTGGCGCGGCGTCCGTCGTCCGTCCGTCGTCCGTCCGGCCGTCCGGCCGTCCGTCCGGCGTCAACTTTCCATTAAAGCAACTTCTTCTCAATAACCAAAAGGCCTAGAGACCTAATATTGGGCCTGTAGCATGCTGGGGTGAAGGGCTACCAAGTTTGTTCAAATGAATGACCTTGACCTTCATTCAAGGTCACAGGAGTCAAAAAGGCTAAAATCTTCAAACGACTTCTTCTCAACAACCAACAGTCCCAGGGAGTTGATATTGGGTCTGTAGCATGCTGGGGTAAAGGGCTACCAAGTTTGTTCAAATGAATGACCTTGACTTTCATTCAAGGTCACAGGAGTCAAAAAGGCTAAAAAAAAATTAGACGACTTCTTCAAAATAGCCAAAAGACCCAGGGACTTGATATTGGGTCTGTAGCATGCTGGGGCAAAGGGCTACCAAGTTTGTTCAAATGAATGACCTTGACCTTCATTCAAGGTCACAGGAGTCAAAAAGGCTAAAATCTTTAAACGACTTCTTCTCAATAACCAAGAGTCCCAAGGACTTGATATTGGGTCTGTAGCATGCTGGGGTGAAGGGCTCCCAAGTTTGTTCAAATGAATGACCTTGACTTTCATTCAAGGTCACAGGAGTCAAAAAGGCTAAAATCTTTAAACGACTTCTTCTCAATAACCAAGAGTCCCAGGGAGTTGATATTGGGTCTGTAGCATGCTCGGGTGAAGGGCTACCAAGTTTGTTCAAATGAATGACCTTGACCGTCATTCAAGGTCACAGGAGTCAAAAAGGCTAAAATCTTTAAACGACTTCTTCTCAATAACCAAGAGTCCCAAGGACTTGATATTGGGTCTGTAGCATGCTGGGGTGAAGGGCTCCCAAGTTTGTTCAAATGAATGACCTTGACTTTCATTCAAGGTCACAGGAGTCAAAAAGGCTAAAATCTTTAAACGACTTCTTCTCAATAACCAAGAGTCCCAGGGAGTTGATATTGGGTCTGTAGCATGCTCGGGTGAAGGGCTACCAAGTTTGTTCAAATGAATGATCTTGACCGTCATTCAAGGTCACAGGAGTCAAAAAGGCTAAAATCTTTAAACGACTTCTTCTCAATAACCAAGAGTCTCAGGGAGTTGATATTGGGTCTGTAGCATGCTGCGGTAAAGGGCTACCAATTTTGTTCAAATGAATGACCTTGACCTTCATTCAAGGTCACAGGGGTCAAAAAGGCTAAAATCTTTAAACAACTTCTTCTCAATAACCAAGAGTCCCAGGGAGTTGATATTGAGTCTGTAGCATGCTGGGGTGAAGGGCTACCAAGTTTGTTCAAATGAATGACCTTGACTTTCATTCAAGGTCACAGGAGTCAAAAAGGCTAAAATCTTTAAACGACTTCTTCTCAATAACCAAGAGTCCCAGAGACCTAATATTTGGCCTGTAGCATGCTGGGGTGAAGGGCTACCAAGTTTGTTCAAATGAATGACCTTGACCTTCATTCAAGGTCACAGGGGTCAAAAAGGCTAAAATCTTCAAACGACTTCTTCTCAATAACCAACAGTCCCAGGGAGTTGATATTTTTTAGCATGCTGGGATGAAGGGCTACCTAGTTTGTTCAAATGAATGGCCTTGACCTTCATTCAAGGTCACAGGGGCCAAAAAGGCTAAAATCTTTAAACGACTTCTTCTCGATAACCAACAGTCCCAGAGACCTAATATTTGGCCTGTAGCATGCTGGGGTAAAGAGCTACCAAGTTTGTTCAAATGAATGACCTTGACTTTCATTCAAGGTCACAGGAGTCAAAAAGGCTAAAATCTTTAAACGACTTCTTCTCAATAACCAAGAGTCCCAGAGACCTAATATTTGGCCTGTAGCATGCTGGGGTGAAGGGCTACCAAGTTTGTTCAAATGAATGACCTTGACTTTCATTCAAGGTCACAGGAGTCAAAAAGGCTTAAATCTTTAAACGACTTCTACTCAATAACCAAGAGTCCCAGAGAGTTGATATTGGGTCTGTAGCATGCTGGGGTAAAGGGCTACCAAGTTTGTTCAAATGAATGACCTTGACCTTCATTCAAGGTCACAGGGGTCAAAAAGGCTAAAATCTTTAAACAACTTCTTCTCAATAACCAAGAGTCCCAGGGAGTTGATATTGGGTCTGTAGCATGCTGGGGTGAAGGGCTACCAAGTTTGTTCAAATGAATGACCTTGACCTTCATTCAAGGTCACGTCGATCAAGTATGCTTAAATCTTTAAATGACTTTTAGTGAAAAGCCAAAGTGCAGAGAGACATTATATTGGTCCTGTAGCATGCTTTCAAATAACTGCAGGATCCATATATGAAAAGATCACTGCATTGCAGGTGAGCGATTTGGGCCCATTGGGCCCTTGTTGGTTGTCTTCCCAAAATGAGACAAAAAGGCCCCAATTCAATGGATGGAAAAAGCATTCGCACATTACAGAATAATGTTTATTGTATTATAGAGAAGGGAAAGGAGAAGGACCCTGATCAGATAGACATCAAAGTAAACGCTCATCTGGACCAGATCGGTGTGACCATCTGTACGAAACAAAACCTTATCACGGATCTACGTGTCAGAGGTAATCAACATGGTCACCTGTCACTCACTCGCTGTCAAATACAGTATTCGTATTTCAGTGTTTTAGTAGAAATTTTTGAAAATTCACTGGATTAACAATGTCGTTAAGTTCGAAATAATTGGATCTCTGTTCAAAGTAATGAAGTTGATGAACAAGGCTTTTGTCAAACAAATTGTAATTTTTAGCTCAGTATTCAAAAATCTAATTGGATCTCTGTTCAAAGTATTGAAGTTGATGAACAAGGCTTTTGTCAAAAAAATTTGCAACTTTTTACTGAGTATACAACAATTTAGCATGCCACATGTTTTTTGGACAGGAATCGATGCCAAGGTGACCATTCAGGAGGAAATGACTGTCGTATCTGCCATGCTGAAGGCTATCACCATCTTTGATCCTGATCCCGATACATTATACCAAAAGGTTGGTGCATGTTTTGAAATAGCTAATAATACCTATTTATTTAAAATCATTTTATTGGCAAAAATTGAATTTCTGAAATTTTATTGATCACGATGGTAGTCAGTTGGATCTAGAAACACCTTTAGAATACTCAATCAAGAGGACAAGAATGATAATTTAATTTCAAAAATACAACAATTGACAAAAGTTACTGCTGCAGGTTTCTGCTTTATCACAGAAAATTAAATCTCTTTGATAATATCTCAAGGGTGAAGCTGTACATTTTTTTAGCTCACCTGGACCGAAGGTCCGGTGAGCTTATGCCATGGTGCAGCGTCCGTCGTCCGTCGTCCGTCCGTCAACATTTGCTTCAAATCGCTACTAGTCAAAAAGTTCTTATTGGATTTTGACCAAATTTGGTCAGAAACATCCTTGGCAGAAGGGGATCAGATTTTGCATAAATGGTGACTCTGACCCCCAAGGGGCCTGAGGGGTGGGGCCCAATAGGGGAAATTGAGGCAATTCCTTTAAATCGCTACTAGTCATAAAGTTATGAATGGATTTGAACCCAATTTGGTCAGAAACATCCTTTGGAGAAGGGGAACAGATTTTGCATAAATGGTGACTCTGACCCCCAAGGGGCCAAAGGGGCGGGGCCTAATTGGGAAATAGAGGTTATTCCTTCAAATCGCTACTAGTCATAAAGTTATGAATGGATTTGAACCCAATTTGGTCAGAAACATCCTTTGGGGAAGGGGAACAGATTTTGCATAAATAGTGACTCTGACCCCCAAGGGGCCAAAGGGGCGGGGCCCCATATGGGAAATAGAGGTAATTCCTTCAAATCGCTACTAGTCATAAAGTTATGAATGGATTTAAACCCAATTTGGTCAGAAACATCCTTTGGGGAAGGGGAACAGATTTTGCATAAATGGTTACTCGACCCCCAAGGGGCCAAAGGGGCGGGCCCATTAGGGGAAATAGAGGTAATTCCTTCAAATCGCTACTAGTCATAAAGTTATGAATGGATTTGAACCCAATTTGGTCAGAAACATCCTTCAGGAAAGGGGAACAGATTTTGCATAAATGGTGACTCTGACCCCCAAGGGGCCAAAGGGGCGGGGCCTAATGGGGAAATAGAGGTAATTCCTTCAAATCGCTACTAGTCATAAAGTTATGAATGGATTTGATCCCAATTTGGTAAGAAACATTCTTGGGGGAAGGGGAACAGATTTTGCATAAATGGTGACTCTGACCCCCAAGGGGCCTGAGGGGTGGGGCCCAATAGGGGAAATTAAGGCAATTCCTTTAAATCGCTACAAGTCATAAAGTTATGAATGGATTTGAACCCAATTTGGTCAGAAACATCCTTTGGGGATGGGGAATAGATTTTGCATAAATGGTGACTCTGACCCCAAGGGGCCAAAGGGGCAGGGCCTAATAGGGAAATAGAGGTAATTCCTTCAAATCACTACTAGTCATAAATTTATCAATGGATTTGAACCCAATTTAGTCAGAAACATTCTTGGGGGAAGGGGAACAGATTTTGCATAAATGGTGACTTTGACCCCCAAGGGGCCAAAGGGGCGGGGCCCCATATGGGAAATAGAGGTAATTCCTTTAAATCGCTACTAGTCATAAAGTTATGAATGGATTTGAACCCAATTTAGTAAGAAACATCCTTTGGGGAAGGGGAACAGATTTTGCATAAATGGTGACTCTGACCCCTAAGGGGCCAAAGGGGCGGGGCCTAATGGGGAAATAGAGGTAATTCCTTCAAATCGCTACTAGTCATAAATGTATGAATGGATTTGAACCCAATTTGGTCAGAAACATTTTTATGTGAAGGGGAACAGATTTTGCATAAATGGTTACTCTGACCTCCAAAGGACCAAAGGGGCGGGGCCTAATTTGGAAACAGAGGTAATATCTTTTAAATCGCTACTAGTCATAAAGTTATGAAAGGATTTGAACCGAATTTGGTCAAAAACATCATAGGGGGAAGGGGAACAGATTTTGCATAAATGGTGACACTGATCCCTGAGGGGCCAAAGGGGCGGGGCCCCATATGGGAAATAGAGATAATTCCTTTAAATCACTACTAGTCATAAAGTTATGAATGGATTTGAACCCAATTTGGTAAGAAACATTCTTGGGGGAAGGGGAACAGATTTTGCATAAATGGTGACTCTGACCCCCGAGGGGCAAAAGGGGCGGGGCCCCATATGGGAAATAGAGATAATTCCTTTAAATCACTGCTAGTCATAAAGTTATAAATGCATGTTGTAAACTCAGAGAGTCTGGACTTCATTATTTCTTTAAAGCAGTTGGGATCCCCATGCTATAACCATAAATAGCATTGTTTGAGGTTAACAAACAAAAGGAATTGAACATGAACATTATTTTGACATTTGGTCAAATCCAACCAGGTGAGCGATACAGGCCCCATGGGCCTCTTGTTCTTCTAAAAATAGAACCTAATATGATTGATCAAACTTTTTTTAAAGAAAATATAGGTGAAATTGAAGGGATTTGGAAACTCTCTTACCTGTTCATTTAAACATTTCACTGTAATCAGTGTGGTAAAAATGATGTTTTGTAGATTTTTACGAGATTAGAATACAAATTTTAAAAATGTTCTGCACACATATTTCTATTTATAGATTATGGAGATCCAGGGTGAGGCTGTGCTAGCACTAGACATTACTATATATAACCACGCAACAGAGGGAGCCAAGTACGCCGACATGTCATGCATGGACACCAGCGTCAATGTCACACTCGGCTGCATCCGTCTTGTTTTTGTCAATAAATTTGTCAACGATTTATTGGTAGGTTGTACATTGTTATGTAAATTGATTTTGATAGAACAATGTCATTGTTTCCCAGTTTACATGGTAAGCGTGACCCGAACAATGCCATTGTTTCCCAGTTTACATGGTAAGCGTGACCCGAACAATGCCATTGTTTCCCAGTTTACATGGTAAGCATGACCTGAACAATGCCATTGTTTCCCAGTTTACATGGTAAGCATGACCCGAACAATGGCATTGTTTCCCAGTTTACATGGTAAGCGTGACCTGAACAATGCAATTGTTTCCCAGTTTACATGGTAAGCATGACCTGAACAATGGCATTGTTTCCCAGTTTACATGGTAAGCATGACCCGAACAATGGCATTGTTTCCCAGTTTACATGGTAAGCGTGACCTGAACAATGCCATTGTTTCCCTGTTTACATGGTTAGTGTGACCCGAACAATGCCATTGTTTCCCAGTTTACATGGTAAGTGTGACCTGAACAATGCCATTGTTTCCGAGTTTACATGGTAAGTGTGACCCGAACAATGTCATTGTTTCCCTGTTTACATGGTAAGCGTGGCCTGAACAATGCCATTGTTTCCCTGTTTACATTGTAAGTGTGACCCGAACAATGCCATTGTTTCCCAGTTTACATGGTAAGCGTGACCTGGTACACATGACCTATATTATAGTGTGAGTGACCTACATGGTATGTAGGAATAAAATGGCTAACAGGCAAACTTCTCAGATGTTGTATGTATAGGTGCTTGTCTTTGTTTGTTTACTTTGGGTATAATGTACAACAGAGAGTTAAGAAGAAAGAAAAGAAAATCAAATTTACATGTTTTGCAGACTATCTATGCTGTAGATAAACATAAACGTAACATGCAATGGCTATTTAATATTATTGATCAGGTTTTATGTCTTCTTAACCACAATGTTTATATTCAGACTGTCATAGACTGTAATTTATTTTCCTGTTTTACTGTAAAGAAAATGAAATATTTAACAATCAATTAACTTTTAGCATATGTCATTTGGTTTATAGATTTGATTTCATCCAAATCTAGTTCCAAGAAACATTACAAGGATTACATTATCAACAAATTAAAAACATGAACCATGTCTGTTTCAGGTGTTTGTGAACAACTTCCAGGCTGCCAAGGACCAGGCAGTGTTCCAAGCTGCCAGAGAGAGAATGGTCCAAGCTGGACAGTCTGTTGCCGAATTCTCCAAGGACGCGGTCAGCAAACTGCAGGAAAAGGCACCACGTGTCGGTCTCAAGATCAACATGCATGCTCCCCTTATTGTGATTCCACTGAGTTCAAAGTCTCGAGAGGTCCTGTTGGCTGATTTCGGAGAACTGAGTATTCAGAATAGTTTCCATCTGACAGGGAAGTCATCCAGCAGTGGGGTGCCAGCTGTGCTGGATAGAATGATCATACAGCTGAAACAGTTAAAACTCACCAGGTAGGTTGTCTCCCTTTGAGGAATTGACTATGTAAGTTATCTCCCTTTGATAATCCACTATGTAAGATATCTCTTTAACAAAAGTTTCATTATAAAGTGAATCTCGTCATTGATTGCTCTTAGTTTGTTTAAATATACTGTACATGTGGTTAAATTATTTTAGCTATCTATTTAATATGAGTACATAGGTTATCTCCCTTTAATGATGTTTTCCCCATAGGTTATCTCCCTTTAATGATGTTTTCCCCATAGGTTAGCTCCCTTTAATGATGTTTTCCCCATAGGTTAGCTCCCTTTAATGATGTTTTCCCCATAGGTTATCTCCCTTTAATGATGTTTTCCCCATAGGTTATCTCCCTTTAATGATGTTTTCCCCATAGGTTATCTCCCTTTAATGATGTTTTCCCCATAGATTAGCTCCCTTAAATGATGTTTTCCCCATAGGTTATCTCCCTTTAATGATGTTTTCCCCATAGGTTATCTCCCTTTAATGATGTTTTCCCCATAGGTTATCTCCCTTTAATGATGTTTTCCCCATAGATTAGCTCCCTTTAATGATGTTTTCTCCATAGGTTAGCTCCCTTTAACGATGTATTCCCCATAGGTTAGCTCCCTTTAATGATGTTTTCCCCGTAGGTTAGCTTCCTTCCTTATGGTTTTCCCCATAGGTTAGCACTGCTTTAAAAAATCTTCTCCATAAGTTATCTCCTTTTGTAAACATCTTTCTTTCATATCAAATTTCGTGTTAAAACTAATTTTGTAGCAAATTTACATTTAGTCTAGAAACTTCAAATTAATGAAGTTGAATGATGTTTGGGATTTGTTATCAGAGCGGTGTTCACCATTGCTGGGGCCAGTCGTGGTGAGTGTCTGATCCTGGAGCCTGTCACCATCACGCTGAATGTCACCAGGAATCTATCCATATCCTGGTACACGGACCAGCCAGAGGTCGACATCACAGGATCCATGGAGGCTATCGTGGTAAGGAATCGTCATGGTAACCATAATGATAAAATTTGTCAGGGTTTACTTGTAGTAAGAAATCTGTTTTAAGGCATTTACTATCCCCCCCACAACGAAAGTTAGGGGGTATACTGGAATCAGGTTGTCCGTCCGTCCCTCCATCTGTCTGTCTGTCTGTCGACACAACTATGTACCGGCTACTCTTCCTAAACTACTGAGGGAATTTAAACAAAACTTTATGGCAATAACCCTTATACATTGTAGATGTGCTTAATCTATATCATGTTTTCATTTTTTGGTTACCGTGGTAACCAGGTCACTATACCTCGTTTTTTGGGTGAGGGGGAATTTTGTCCAGTCAACTCCTCATAAACCTGTGAACTGCTTCAAGTCAGACTACACAGGAGTGATAGGGACCTTGTGTAAATGTGCATCCATGATATTTCTCTACAGAATTTTTTGTTTCCTTGGTTAC
Organism: Pecten maximus; assembly: GCF_902652985.1. Taxonomy (NCBI): domain Eukaryota; kingdom Metazoa; phylum Mollusca; class Bivalvia; order Pectinida; family Pectinidae; genus Pecten; species Pecten maximus. Next base: position 22,291,937 of record NC_047031.1, on the reverse strand, counting down.
CAGGTTTCAATACCCATATTCTTGTGGAAAACTTTGTCAAGACAACTCGGACAACTCCTATATAGCTATCAACAGATTTCATTTGAAATACACAGGGAATGTTAGCGACTCATAATGTGTACATATGCATGCAGGGTTTTTTCCCCACAAATTTAGATTGCCATGGTAACCCGTTCACTAAAAACAGGTTTTTGTTGGGAAATCGTCACCAGACCCGTGAGCCCCCGTGGAGGGGCGAGGGGTATGAGTTGGCCCTCTGGATGACAGTTGGAAAAATATTGGAAATAAATAAAGTCTTTGAATATCAATGTATTCAAAGGAGACTATTCAGAATTTATTTTGAATTAACAGTCAATTTTAACATGCATTGTGAGTGAAAATCTTCTAACTGAATATCTGAAATTTTTGTACAAATTGCAAAAATGATGTGTAAAGTAATTGATATATCAATAAAAGAAATGAAGGTACTACTATTAGTAATCCTAACTTTTCTGTATTAGATAATGATCTGTTGTTTTATAGGCAACCATGAGCCAGGGAGATTTCAAAATGGCCATGGCACTTCTGGATGAGAATTTAAATGAAGGTCAAACCAATAAAGAGGTTGCAGTTCAAGGTCAGGCAGAGGTTGAACAGCCAACTGAAAGTCCTTTAACAGGTTCACAGGAATCACCTTCAGGAATATGTAAGGAGATTTTTGATTGGTTGATTGATTTGAAGCTCATATTTGGTCTATGTTTTATACTAAACCATACACACACAAGTATATTGTGTTGATGTACTGCAATAATAATCTCAAGTCTTAATGGTATGGGCATAGTTTTTCATGTTCATAAATATTGTGTTGGATTGCAGGGCAAATCTTTCTTTCATAGTAAAGATATAAATATTTCAATCAATATTCTAAAAACTTTCAGCAAATTTCAATCAATATTCTAAAAACTTTCAGCAAAATCTTTTTATTGTCTGTCAATTAATTACTGTACAGTAACATTTAGTTTTAATAATATACATCTCTTCAAATGATTCAGTTTTAAATTTTGTTTAGCATCTGAAAGTCAAGTTACACCAAAGACCAGCGGCTCAACAGAGGTCAAGGTCAACTACACAAAGGTCAAATTTAACTTCCAAATGAAGAGCTTGGAAGCGGCCTTATACATAGGGGAGAGCAATCTGGTAAGGTTGTAATTATAATGTACATGATGTAAGATAGAGTATATACAATGTATGATATAACATAGATTATATAACAATTGTCACTATAAAATTCAGGCTGATACTTATGGCATTCATAGCCACAGTGAATGCCATCAGATGATTTATCATAAGTAAAGCATAATTGTATCAAATTTAAATAACATGTTCAGATTTTTTTTAGCAAATACATATTTAGGAAAATTTGTCGCTAGATGAATTATTCAGCAATATTTAATGATTTGTAGTGCGTGTATCAGATTTTGATTCGGAGATGCATGTTGATAAAAATCAATAACATTATAAACTATCTAACTATAAGTATGTGTAACTGATTGATAGACAAAGGCATTATTCTTCTTCAGGATTCTGGAACCAGCTCTAGAGACCCAGCTAAATGTCTAGGCAAGGTCGAACTCAAGGTCATTGCTGTAGATGGCAAGGTCATGCTAGATGGAGCCATTGTTACCAAGGTCATTCTCAAGGACACTGTTGTCGACGATGCCAGACCAGAGAAACAGAAGGGAGTCACAAGGTACAGAGATTTATAATGGTGTCGCTGCTATCAAAGTTAAAATTAGACTTGCAATCCGCACTCTTCTGCAATATACTGTAGTGATGTATTAGAAATTGTTTTTTAGATAATACACTGTTAGTTACTGTAGTACATACACTGTTAAATATCAGAGAGAAATGAAAATTACAAGTTGTTATACACAGATTCAAATTGGTCATGTACTAGTTAATAGTAAAAGGGTGTTGATATGCTTTATAGAGTTATTTTTAGGACACAAGCTGAATACAGTTTAAGTTTGATCATATGGTGTGCAAAGAAATGAGATTTAGAAATTTAAATGAAAAAAAATGTAAGAATGTATGAATTAGTGGTCTCCTTTTCGATGATATTGAGACTAATTTTAATTTTGTGTAATATAACCTCTATGAATTGTTTACGTTACATTACCATGAGATATAGATAAACATGTAGCTCAGTCACTCAGAAATTTTTTCCTGATTTTTTTTTTTTACATTTCTGTCTTTGTATAGATTAAGAGTTTCAAAAGAGAGTCGTTCAGCCAACTCTTATTTTACCAATTTACAGATTCTGTCTGACCATTTATTGATGTGTCTGATTTTAGGATGATTGAGAGAAATGTTGATTCGGGAGAAAAGATGATTGGTACTGGAGGAGGCCAAGGTTCCAATATGATAGACGTCAGTTTTACACAGGAGAGCAGTCAGGATAAGGATAGTAAGTCAAGTCATATACACCACACTGGTCATATACACCACACTGGTCATATACACCACACTGGTCATATACACCACACTGGTCATATACACCACACTGGTCATATACACCACACTGGTCATATACACCACACTTGTCATATACACCACACTGGTCATATACACCACACTGGTCATATACACCACACTGGTCATATACACCACACTTATCCTCAAATAAATCGCCTGTGCTAGTAATGTGAAAATGAAGTAAGGGGCTTATTTGTGGTTAGGGGGCTTATTTGTGGTTAGGGGACTTATTTGTGGTTAGGGGGCTTATTTGTGGTTAGGGGGCTTATTTGTGGTTAGGGGGCTTATTTGTGGTTAGGGGGCTTATTTGTGGGTATGAAGCTTATTTGTGGGTATGAAGCTTATTTGTGGTTAGGGGGCTTATTTGTGGTTAGGGGGCTTATTTGTGGTTAGGGGGCTTATTTGTGGGTATGCAGCTTATTTGTGGGGAGGGGGCTTTTCTGAAGGTATGAGGCTTATTTTTAGGTATGGGGTTTATTTGTTGGTAGGGATTTATTTGTTGGGAGTGGCTTATTTGTGGAAGTGTTTTATTTGTGAGGAGGGGGCTTATTTTAAGGTAGAAGGCTTATTTCTGTGATGATGGCTTATTTGTGGGCATTTAGCTTATTTATAAGGGGCTTATTTGTGTTAGGGGCTTATTTGTGTGGAGGGTGCTTATTTGTGTGGAGGGGGCTTATTTGTGTGGAGGGGGCTTATTTGTGTGGAGGGTGCTTATTTGTGTGGAGGGTGCATATTTGTGATGATGGGTCCTATTTATGGATAAATGTGGTATACTCTTACAGAGCTGTGTTACAGTAATTTTGGTATATTTGATCATTCTTAGTTACATTCTCATGAATACTTGTATTTATGAAGAATGTAAATATTTTTCTTAGGGTTCATGTTTTGTTGAACTATATCTCAAGGTCACTGTTGCTAAAAATAGAGTTTGGTCAATCCTGTACTACAAGTGTAGATTTTATTTTGATGAAATATAATAGTGCTTGTCAGAAGCATTTGATTACATTAATGAACTTTGATATCACTTAGTCACAGGTCAAGGTCACATTTACTGAAAATACAATTTGTTTTGTTTATGTTGTTAAATAGGAGAGATATTTTGTTGAGATATGACAGTGTTTGTTTGAATTAATTTATGTGAAAACTGTTGTTTTTAAGACTTCTTATTTTGAATGTCATGGTTTAATTTTGCCTTTCTGTGTTAATTTTAATCTTAATTTTTAGTTGTAATTTTGATGTCTAATATTTAATTCTGACATTCTGTTGTAGTTGCTGTGAAGGTTAGCAGTCTGTACATCTGTGTGTGTGTGGACTTCCTGATGGCCTTAGCTACATTCTTCCAAATGCCTGAGTCCAAGTCCAAACCAGCAGTGACAGCCAAGGAGGAGAAACCTAAAGGTATCCTGTTGACGTTGTGTTCCACATACAAAGTTATCGTGTAAACATCACAGTAGTGTTTGATATAGATGGTGTTAAGGGTCAAAACCTGTATGTTTGCTAGTGTGAAAATCCCTTGTTCTAGGTCGATGTGTCCATGAAAAGCAAAACTGTAGAAAAACCCATAATTCTGTCCATAAACAGGACGTTTTTTGAGTGCTGTTTGGGCCGATGATGAGCCCATTACAGACCTGAATATTTCCTTCAAAGTTCACTAACTTGAAATTAAATTATCATCTAAAAAATGCCTTGATAATAATAAATAATTGGGGCCATTCCAACAAAAGGCTTATCCAAATAATGGCAAGTTTGGCCTACATCTATGTGTTCAGAAAGCAAACTTAGGAAACTACCATAATGATAATTGACATTCAACTGTATAATTATATGAATCGTGACACCATGTATTTGGATGGGATGTTCTGCTGGGTGTCTTCGGCAGTACACTTCAGTGAGATCGCACTATAAAGTCAGCACCAGTTCAATGCTATCACAAGGAGACAAACAGGAATATGTTGCAGCCTCTCAAAACACAAAATCGTACATTACAAGCATGCATCGTACACACATGGCAGGTCATCCTTCAGTGACTATTAAACAATACCCCCCCCCACTCGATAAAAAAAAACACAACAAAAAAACGTATTTTTATTATATCTGTTTCCATATATTTTCAGACATCTTATCAACAATATCATATATGTCAATTTTAAATCTGAATCAAAGATGTGAAATAAATTCAAAATTAAGTTTCATTGTTGTTGAAGTAGGTCACTGTTACCCATTTAATATGCTTACAGCCACACCATCAAAACAAGTACAGGAAGCACCAGTCGCAGAGATGAGAATCACCGTTACCATGGAGAAACCTGAGATCATTCTCATAGAGGACCAATCAAAACCAAGCAGTACTGCACTCAAAATGGACGTATGTATCATATCTTTACATATATAATATAAGATGTATATCATTGGCTGAGGTGGTTTTGGTTTGAAGTAACACAGTGTCATGTGTAGATTGACTGGTTTAAGGTAGACAGTAAAATGAGAGAGAGAGAAAAATTGTCTCCTCCGTCTCCTCCAACAGAACTACTGTATCTGAATAAGCCCCTATCCCCTGGTGTATAGGTTTAAGCTTCTATAAATAATTAAATGATTCTATGAAAGGTAAAGAAAGGGGGCTTGTTTGTGAATAAAGAAGGGAATTTGTATTTGAGGAAAAATTAGGGGGCTTTTATTTGTAAATAAACAGGAGGAGGTGTTATTTTGTGAATAAAGATTGTGGATAAATGTGGTAGTTGTTTCTAATCAGTGCTTGATGAAATAGTTTCATTATGTTTTATGGATCTGAAAAAACCAGTTAGAAGAGATAGTATCAAGTTCTTATCTCCATATACCCCCCAATTGTTTCTTTTGCAGACTCATCTGTCCTTCAAGATGAGGATGTCAGCCGAGCGACAAGAAATGTCAGCTACCGTCCGAGATCTTCAGATCATTTCTTGTGTTTTTGACCAGCGCCAAAATGTGGGGTCACAGGTAAGATATAAAATTGATAAAGCCTGGGATCTAACCCACAGAAATTAAAAAAAGTACCTAGCTGAGTGGCAATTGATCACAAAGCACCCATTACAGAATTCTTGAAAACGATGAGTGTCTGAATTTATTGATCTAGTTTTGTGAATTGGTATGAGATGATGCTGCAGGTGAGTGCAATACGAAATCCTTGGATTTGTTTGATAAATTCAATTTGACAGGGGTACAAGTTGAATATTCTATTCATCACCTAATTTGATTTAAATTTAGGCAAAATCCTGTAAATTAATTTCACCATATCAAATTTTGTCTCAAGTGTAATGTTATCCACTGTAACTATAGTGTAATAATGTTAGATTTATTGAGGATATCACAATAGTGTTATTGTACTTGTGTCATACAACATTTATGACATAGCATTATCACATATGGCAGAATAGGCTACTTACATGATCAATACATACACAGAACACAATCAACATACTAATTGGTATATTGTCCTTAATTCTAAATTAGATGTCACAACTAAGATAACTTTTAGATTTTCAGTTGTCGCAAAAAAAAGTGTAGTCAGAATATTACTGTAATATTTCTAACTCACGTTTTACAAATTTTCCCAGTAAATCTCGGTTATATGATTTTAGCTGTATCATATGTTAATTTTCTTTTTGTGATATAATTAGTAAACTTTTCATTCCAGCTCATTCACGCCCCACCAAAATAAAAAATAAATAAATCTGGACTTGTTCTGGTAAAAATATCTTGAAATTAAAACTTTCTGGTACATCCTGTATATAGACATAGTTGTACCAGTTTAGATATGATACAGTATACATGGTTTGTTATAGTTGTACCAGTTTAGATAAGATACAGTATACATGGTTTGTTATAGTTGTACCAGGTTAGATAAGATACAGTATACATGGTTTGTTACAGATTCTACATCCCTGTGAGATTTCCTTCTACAGTCAAGCTCCGTTTGGTAAAGGTGCCCACATGGACTTATCTACCACAGACCTCATACTCAACATCTCCCCGGCAACCATACGAACCATCTCCGCCGTGGTGGACACACTCTCCGCAAAATCTGTGAGTACCTTTGCCGCTAGTGAGCATGATCTTCACACCTACCACCAGGGGGTGTGACCTTGACACCTACCATGATGGGAAAGGGGGGAGTGACCTTGACTACTACCATGATGGGAAAGGGGGAGTGACCTTGATACCGATAACCAGGGTGTGTGACATTTACTCTTACCACCAGGGGGCGTGACCTTAACATCTATCATCAGCAGTGTGGCCTTCACACCTACCACCAGAGGTGTGTGATATTTACTCTTACCACCAGATGGCGTGACCTTCACACTTACCACCAGGGGGGCATGACCTTCACACCAACCACCAGGGTGCGTGATATTGACTCTTACCACCAGGGGGCGTGACCTTGGCACCTTCCACCAGAGGGGCGTGACCTTGACACCTGCCACCAGGGGTTGTGACCTTCACACTTACCACCAGAGGGGCATGACCTTCACACCAACCACCAGGGTGCGTGATATTGACTCTTACCACCAGGGGGCGTGACCTTGGCACCTTCCACCAGAGGGGCATGACCTTCAAACCTACCACCAGAGGGCGTGACCTTGACACCTTCACAAGGGGGGGATGACAATGACTCTTATCACAAGGGGGGGGGGGGGGGGGGGGGGGGGGGGGGCACCTTCTACCAGGGGCCATGACCTTCACATCTACCACCAGGGAGTTTGACCTTCATACCTACCACCAGGGGGATGTGACATTTACTCTTACAATCAGGGGGTGTGAACTTGACTTCATGCTGTAAAGTACACAAAATATATGTTTTCTGACCAAGAAAAGAAAAATTAACCCCACAAAAACAAGCTTGCAATATTCATCAAAATACAAATCCACCGAACAGAGTGGTCTCTATATATAGCATCACTATTGGTTGTCAGAAGTAAATCCATGGGTCACTCAATAGTCAATAACACTCCATGTTTAAACTCCCTCTCCCTGAATGGTACAGCATTTCTGATTGGTCATCAACATTCCTGTAACCAATTAGAAACGCTGTACCATTCAGGGACAGACAGTTCAAACATGGAGGCTGTGTTTATTGTTAACTATTGTTCACCCTTGCATTCACCCCTTACAACAGCCAATGGCGATGTTGTATAGAAACCCCAGGACAATAAGTAATGGCAATGATATATATATATAATTAATTTTTCTTTGTTTTCATGGTGAATACTCAAATGTGATTGGTCAAAAAATTCTTTTCATTCTTCTATGAAAGAAATTCTGAGAATGGCGCGAAAAATGTGACGTCACAATACGACAATTGACATTGCGTATTGATTTGAGAAAAAGAATCCCATTCAAAACCAGTAAAATTGTACATAAAACATGTTTTAAATTAGAAAATCATTTTCAAAAATTAATTATAAGCGTTGATGTCAATTATTTTTTAGTTTCATCGGGGTATGAAACAAATTTTGTTTGCAAACAAAATTTGTTTCATACCCCGATGAAACTAAAAAAAATGACATCAACGCTTAATTATGTAAAGTTTCATTTTGTGTGTAAATAAAGCTGTGCTATATAGGGAATCTGCACTGGTGTCCCATGTATATAGCAAATGTCTACATAACATCTCTCGATCATTACTTCGACTTTTGCTTGTGGTAGTTTAAAAACTCTGGTTCAAAATATGTCATATTTGATATCACTGGAAAGGTTAAAGTATTTTCTTTAATCTGAGTCATAGATAGAACAAATTGGACTTCATTTGCTGTCAGCATTGTTGTTGATAAAACATGTTCTGAAATTTGAAAGATGATGTTCCTGCCCTTGTCAACAATAAGTGAGTTGTGCTTCACATGAATTCATATTTAATTAATTTGTTTTTAATCTGTCCAGGGAGAAGCAGAGAAAGCCAGCGCATACCAGGTACCCTCAGACTTGTGGGAAGTTAAAAAGCTAGAGGGAAATAACTTCTGGTACCTGACCACTGGGGAAACCGACCCCGTAATCCGTGACCTCAGTAACTTGGAGGAAGAGGATCAAAGAGAAGAACAGGTAATCCCCCTTAAATAGAATTTACTGTGGTTTGTGGTGAAGCTGGGAGGATATAAAAGATGTCTTAGAATAATCTGGGTCCAAAGTATGCTTTGAAAAAAATCCTGTTTCAAGAGTTTTCTTTTTGGCAGTTTTGAGAATAGAATACATTTTGTGAGAATTGACATGTAAAAAGGAAAAATATACAGAATTATTGTTTGTTTCATAGTTTCCACAGAAACTTTAGAATAATTTTAGAAAACTACAAAATTTAGTTTTCTGCTGCTTTACCGTTTTTAATTTTCGCTTTAGCTTTGTTTCTTTAATTTATGCTATTTGATATTGCAGTGATTTTCTAGTTAGTGCAGTAGTATCTTTGATAGATGAGCTAATAGTTATAAATAAATTTTAAAAAAAATCATTGGAATATTTATGTGTCAGTCTGAGATAAATTTCAAGAATATTATAATGGAATTTGACATTTCAAAGAAAATTTTTAAGATAATTCTGTGAAAAAAAGACTTTATTTATTGAGTAAGTTATTTCTCTAGGAGGGAGCTGTCTCTTCACAAGGATTTGAAGTATGTAGACCTTTCCTAGTAACCTTACAGAAGCAGACATGTGGTTGCTAGGTCATTTGGTTACCACGGCAAATAAATTATTGCTATGGTTACTTTACACTGCAGTAGATAGCAAAGAACAGCTTCAACATGTGTTTCCATTTGTACAACCAATGTTTCCATAGTTACAACCATTGTTTCCATAGTAACAACCATTGTTTCCATGTGCACAACCATTGTTTCCATGACAACCACAATTGTTTCCATGACTACCACATGTTTCTATGGTTACAGATCACGCCTTTGACCTATGAAGTATGTCACTCTTTAGTGCTTTCCTGTTCCCAATGTTGCTGTTCCTTATTGCTGTTTCAGATTAAGTTATTTCAGTTCTAGTTTTAAAATTAACGAAATTTCAGTATTTCTTTAATTGATTCAAATATGGAATCAAACAGGAAGCATTTCTGGTGTCACCAGTTAATTATTTTGAAGAGAGGAACTTTCAAAAAGTAGATTTATTTACAAGTTCTTCAGTATACTACAAATTCCTATAGGAGGAGTTGATACACAGCTGTTACGTACCATTGAAATGATAAAGTATATTGAAATTGATATTTCGAAAATTGAAATTTTCTGTATAATGTTGACCTTTGAAACACATTAAACACAATGACTAAAAGAAAGATTCCAAACTATCAAAAGGTTCATATACAAACAAATCGCAAAGGAATAGTTACTAATTATAGAAAATGTTTTAATAAAAAACAACACTTTTTTTTTTAGCAAGAAATGAAACAGGATCACTTAAGGCTGTATGTTACTGAAATTGAACTTTGTTGACCTTTCAGGATCATCATATTACAGTTCATTATTTCCCTGATGTGATTTTGGTGTCAGAGCTAATATAATACTGATGTCATTATCGATCATCTTCAGAGTTTCTATGCAAAGGAAAAAAAATTGCACAGCACTTTATTTTATATATATCCACAGCAGGGTGTATTTTTGCTGATAATGTACTCTTAATGAGTATGGTTATTACTGCCCTGTGTATCATTTTCTTTGACCAATCAAATTCTTTGTTACATCTGGTATGAATTAGTCTATGTAGTATTTGTAGATGAATAGACAATGTTTTCCTTTGCAGTCCAACTCTGAATCGGTATATAAAAACACTTTTATTGAGTATGTGTGTGGCACCTGTTTTTTTGTTTTTGTTTAGTTTTGTTAGCCTGTCAATATCAATAATTTCTATGTGATTTGATAAAATTGACTTCTTCATTGATTATCATTTTAAATTTCAAAAAGTATAATTTGGTAAGTTATATCACAAACATTCAGGGCTTTTTCTGGGGAAATTTTGAGGCAAAAATTGTCAAACAGGGGCCTTTCTGGAATTAATATTCATTTATAAAACATCTTTGTGTAGTTAATTTGATATCCAATGTTAAATACTTGAAGAATTTCCTTTCTAATTAACTACAGTAAACCTCTGGTCAGTTTGAATCAGTGGATAGTTCCAACACACATTTTTTTTCGAAACAAACAATAATTTTCTAGCTAGTGATAGTTTGAATTCTGATTGCGCATAATCGACTTATAATTGCCTTGATTAGCACTTTGTTGATATTTGTCGATATCGATACTTATTTCCTAAAGCAAAATTTCATATAGTTTGAACTGGTTCATCAATATTTATCTAATTTTGTTCAAACTGACCGTAGGTTTAACATAATCATCAGTTTTCTTTTCAAAATGAGACAATAATGCCCCATCTAAAACGATCCCAAAAGAGCCCCGAGTCCAACCTTTTTAATCCGAAATATTAATTTTGTAAACATCATTATACTTATTACAAGGTATACCTATCTATAAACAAATCAACTGGGAAATGAATGTATTTCTAAATTTATTTTTTTTCCTGAATGTTGTCAACATTAAGCTAGAGTTTCTCTCCGTGTACTGAGTAGAGTATGGGCATGATTTACATGTATATCTATTAAACACTCATATATTTTAACTTTTCTTCTAAATCATGTGCTGAAGATTATTTAAGTGTATGTAATTTGAAAACTGCTTTCTCTATAGGCATGACATAATTTTTACTGTTCGGCTTATCAGCATTTTCCTATTGTGTTAACGAATGCTGGTTAACTAATTTACCATATATAGGCATGATTTTGAGTCACCTTATAGACATACAGGTGATGTAATGATAAGTAAGATGGTTATAAGGATGTATGTTATACTAATAAGTGAATTAACTTTGAGTGGAAAGAAGGAGAAATCCTGTATTTTGGCATGGTCTACTCTGGAAGAAAAAATGTTCATAATAATTGAATATGTATTTCATTTTCCATGCTTGTTTGTAACCTCTTAACTTACCACCACATTTCAGATACCTCTCTGGTATAGGAAAACACTTAACATCTATTAAGACACCACTTCCTTTAAGACACTGTCTCAGTTAAGACATTTCCTCTGTTAAAACACCACTTCTCTGAAGATACCACTTCTGTTAAGACACCCCCTCTGGTAAGACACCACTTCTGTTAAGACACTGCCTCTGTTAAGATACTCCCTCTGTTAAGACACCCCCTCTGGTAAGACACCCCCTCTGTTAAGACATTTCCTCTGTTAAGACACTCCCTCTGTTAAGACATCCCCTCTGTTAAGACACCCCCTCTGTTAAGACACTCCCTCTGTTAAGACACCACTTCTGTTAAGACACCTTCTCTGTAAAGACACCTTATATGTTAAGACACCCCCTCTGTTAAGACACCCCCTCTGTTAAGACACCCCCTCTGTTAAGACACCACTTCTGTTAAGACACCTCCTCTGTTAAGACACTCCCTCTGTTAAGACACTCCCTCTGTTAAGACACCACTTCTGTTAAGACACTCCCTCTGTTAAGACACTCCCTCTGTTAAGACACCCCCTCTGTTAAGACACCTCCTCTGTTAAGATACCCCCTCTGTTAAGACACTGCCTCTGTTAAGACACTGCCTCTGTTAAGACACTGCCTCTGTTAAGACACCACTTCTGTTAAGACACCCCCTCTGTTAAGACACCCCCTCTGTTAAGACACCACTTCTGTTAAGACACTGCCTCTGTTAAGACACCCCCTCTGTTAAGACACTCCCTCTGTTAAGACACCCCCTCTGTTAAGACACTCTCTCTGTTAAGACACCCCCTCTGTTAAGACACCCCCTCTGGTAAGACACCACCTCTTTTAAGACACCCCCTCTGGTAAGACACCACCTGATTTGCATGGTCATGAACTCCATCATAAGAACATCTCTGTAATGATACTTCTGTGAGCATTCTTCCTGTTCATTGGAATACAAATTCAAATTGGAATGGCTACATCCTTGAGGATTATTCCAGTAAGCTTATATCTATAGGAAGTACTTCAGATGAAAAGAAAATCTATGCATATTGAATGCTGAGGAAGATGTTGCTTATGATATGGTACTGATGGAATTAAATTACTTCTTCTGAAGGCACCTGTTTGACAAATCATGCTTTTTCAATACATTATTTTAGCAGCAATGAATTCTAGAAATGAGTTATAACTTGTTAATGTACAGCCTAAGAACTAAGGACTCAGAAGCATATTGAGAATTAAGATTTCTTCATGCTATCATACCGTTTGTTTGATGTTTCAGTTGTAATGCACAAGAACTAGAATGGCATGTGGAAAAAACTTTCATGGTTCGGCAAGAATCTGACTTTAAGATTTTGTTCTGATCATAAAATTATGTTCATGTGGTAGTCAACTCTTTAGCATGAGTCTTCTTGCTGTTTGTTTATGCCTACATGTTAAGGAAGTGTACCCAAGTATGCATTTGATGGGAGGATATAGTCATATGTTAACCGATCATTGACCATATTAGTACATGTACATGCATCATGTGTTTGACTTTCTGTGGTTTCTAATGCTGTACAAATTCCTATCCAGTACCTGTTTACATGGCTGTACTAACTGTAGGTTTAACTTCAAACCAGGAAGTTTTTGCTACCAGAAACTTGTGCTCTTTAATAAAAAAAACAAAAAAAATGTCTTGTCTTGTTTAAAATTTGCAGTCACCATGAGTGAGGTATTATTTTACAGTAGGCAGGTGCTATATTTGGGTTTGATTTAGATAATTTCAATGAAAGGAATAACATTTGAAATGTTTTTATTAAAAATGATAAATTTTGATGACATACAGTGATTTTACCATACAATATCCCTGACCTCACCCACAGCTTATGTCTGCTTCCATAGAACCCTAACTGTGCACTTTATACGTAGAAATAATTATGGTCTCAATTGTCTGTTTGAAAACATTTTCAGAACTTGTGTTAAATGTTCATTGTTGAAATCTCTTTAAATGATTTATAAAATTGACAGTAGCAGGTTTTGTAGAATGATAGTGAATTAATTTTGTACGATGACGCTGACTTGAATTGAAACAACACAGACATACTTGGTTAACTTAATTTTGATGATTGATTATTAATTAATTTTGTATGATCATGATTACTAAATTTTTTAGGCGAATGCAAAGCAATTTGCAGAAATGGGAAATTAATTTTATATGAGGATGGTGACTAAATTTTATAGGGAAATAATATGTGGTTAAATTTTGTAGATGATGGCAGCTTAATTTTCTAGGACATCAATATGTAACGTTTCTATGGTAAATATTTTGTTTTCACTGATGGTAAAATCTCTTACAGCTGATCGTTAAAGTGCCGACCATTGTTGTAAAGATTGAAGGAGGAGTAGGAAATAGGACCGTACCTCTCCTAATCCTCGAGTCGTCCTTCCAGGGTGAGGTTAAGGACTGGAGCGGCAAGGTAAGGCAGTAATTTTCAAAGGGTGATAACTGAGGAAATATTTATTAAGCATGAACAGTTACCATAGCAACTTAGCTATTTGTTCTACTATTGATTGTTACTTGTTTATGTCCCTTTTGACCTTCAGTTTAGCATGTATATAGAGCACTTTGTTGTTCTAATATATAGGCTTGACCTTCAGATTGGTCTGAAGAGCTTTCTAAAGGTAGTTATGTGATTGACCACTGTTGTTACTTGACCTTCAAATTTGACTGAAGAGCTTTCTAAAGGTAGACTATGTTTGACCTCTATTGTTGGTTTGACCTGTTGGATCTAGGGAGTATCATAATTCTGGTTAGATGTTTGACCTCTATTGTTTGTTTGACCTTCAGTTGGGTGTTGAAAGCATCATAAATCTGTTTATTTGTTTGACCTCTGTCGTTTGTTTGACCTTCAGTTGGGTGTTGAGAGCATCATAAATCTGTTTATTTGTTTGACCTCTATCATTGGTTTGACCTTCAGTTGGGTGTTGAGAGCATCATGAATCTGTTTATTTGTTTGACCTCTGTCGTTTGTTTGACCTTCAGTTGGGTGTTGAGAGCATCATAAATCTGGTTATTTGTTTGACCTCTATCATTGGTTTGACCTTCAGCTGGGCGTTGAGAGCACCCTTAAGTTAGAGGTGGCTTACTACAATGAGAAGCTCACAGTTTGGGAACCACTGGTGGAACCCATCATGGAGGACGGTAAACTCCGACGGTGGGAACTCGGACTAGAGGTAAGGGCAGATAACTCAAAACTAAATGTAATTGATATGGCCCTTTTAAAGAACATGCTCTTGTTAAGGTTGTGAAATGTTTCAAGGTCCAATCATCAAAAATAATGCAGATATGGCAATTTGAAAAAAAAAAATTCCTGTCAAAATTCAAAATTATTCAGGAATTGCAATTCAAATGTTTTTCTTTCATTATTCTGACACATACTTGATAAAAGAAATAGCACATCTACAGCATGAGTTTCTGGCTTCGATAGTTATTAAAATAGTTGACATTGACCTTCAAGATTCAAGGACAAAGTAGTCAAATGAGAAGGGAAGTGAAGGGAAAATAAAGGGAAAAATCATATAAAATGATAATATATCTCTGATCATTTTCTGGACGGAAATCCGATGTTTTTGGCCAGATATGGCAGAATGAAATACTCTTCAATGATGGAAGGGTCTTTAGGTGTTTAATCAATATTTTATGGACCATGGGTTTCATGTGTGCCCCTGGGGAGGGGCTAAACTTTACTGTAGTTTATATAGGAAAACAACATTTTTTGAGCATTATTTTTGCCATTTCCTTAGGAATGATTCAAAATTTATTAGAATTATGGGGAGGGGCAAAACTTCATTGTTATTTATATAGGAACTGTTTAGAAATTCATTGTTAATGCATAGTTTAGTTATATGTTTTAGATTCAGGTGACTGTTAAGACCCATGGGTCTCTTTTTTTTATTTTGTCACACTCAAATTTAAGCCATTATGAATTGGTGCAAGCACCGTACATGAAAAAGAACATCATGATATATTTGCAATTAATAGAATATTTAGAATTTAGCAGAATGTCAAGAGAAGTTTTTTAAAAAGATGCAAAAATGTATGTTTACAGTATTTATAAGCTTTCTTAATCAATTTCCTTTTTTTTTTTGAAAGTTCACTATCATGATTTTGGTTTTACCTTTAAAATATAAAACATTTCAAAAGACTAAAGTTTTTTCTGAAGGACTTTAAACCATTACATCGTCTGTGTACTAGGTGACAATGAACGAGGATCTCCCGGTGATTGGGGACGATGAAGTTGACGGTGAGTCAGAAAACATTGTCCTGCCTCCACCAAAGATGTCCGTCAACATTAGGTCAAATGATGCCCTGCAGTTGGTCATGTCTAAAACATGTCTGGAGGTGTTAAACAACCTAGGCAAGGTAAGGGATTAATCATATATACCTCTTATTATCATGTTCTGTTTATTATCATGTACTGTTTATTATCATGTTATATGTTTATTTTCATTTTCTCTTTTGTGTCATTTTCTGTTTATTATCATGATCTGTTTATTATCATGTTCTGTTTATCATCATTTTCTGATTTTTATATTTTTCTGTTTATTATCATGTTCTGTTTATCATCATTTTCTGCTTTTTATCTTTTTCTGTTTATTATCATGATCTGTTTATTATCATGTTCTGTTTATCATCATTTTCTGCTTATTATCTTTTTCTGTTTATTATCATATTTTGTTTATTATCATGCTTTGCTTATTATCATTTAGTATCATGTTCTGTTTATTAAATGAACAGCATTTTGGCATATTCTACTTCATATCATTCATTACTTAATTTCATTTACTGCTAATTGTAAGAAAGTGTTAAATTACATGTACTGTTCATTATCATATTATACCATATATCTGAATATCCAGGAAGGAAGTCACAAGAAACATAACATTATCTTAATCCAGTTAAAAAGTGCAAAGTAGCTGTCACTGATATTATATGTCTTGATTTTTATTCCTGAGAGATAAAATTTATCTTACTAGCTCTTCTCATTATCACCTCTTGTGGCCAGATCTCCATAAAAGTTCAGACATTGACCATGTACAAATATGGTATTGAAGTCAATTTAAGTATAAACATATTTATTTGTCTAAAATATTAAATGTTGTGTTTATAATTCCAGTCGTTTGGCGAGGCCTATCAGTTGGTGGAGCCGACAGAAAAGGCAGGAGTTGTGATGTCCCCCTATGTCATCAAAAACAACACAGGCATTCCCATGGTGATGAAGCTCGACAACTCCTTCGAGGTAAGTTCAGCATTTCATGAAGCATTACTCACTTTTAATGAAGTTATCTCCCCTTCATAAAGCTGTTTCTCATTAAGAAGTTATCTCCCCTTCATAAAGCTGTTTCTCATTAAGAAGTTATCTCCCCTTCATAAAGCTGTTTCTCATTAAGAAGTTATCTCCCCTTCATAAAGCTATTTCCCTTCATGAAGTTATCTCCCCTTCATAAAGCTATTTCCCCTTCATAAAGCTATTTCTCTTCGATGAAGCTATTCCCCTTCATGAAGTTATCTCCCCTTCATAAACCTATTTCTCATAATGAAGCCATTTCCCCTTCTTGAAGTTATCTCGCCAAGTCTGTAAGATTTTTGTATGGACTATTATTGCCATGTATATTGCCATTCCCTTTGATGTGAGTTATCTCCCCTGACAGATGCCGGATGACGCCTCTAACATGAAAGTCAAACTGTCTCCGACTCGCCAGCTCCATTTATTCACGAGGAAGAAGAGTGTATTGAGTCGGAAGGCTTCTGTGATCAAAGCCACACAGGAGGGCGACGAGAAAAAGCTCATCTTCCAGGTAAATATTGTCACACAGGAGGGAGATGAGAAATAGCTCATCTTCCAGGTAAATATTGTCACACAGGAGGGAGACGAGAAATAGCTCATCTTCCAGGTAAATATTGTCACACAGGAGGGAGACAATAAAAAGTTCATCTTCCAGGTAAATATTGAGAAATAAATTGTCTTCAAGGTAAATATTGTCACACAGGAGGGCGATGACAAATAAATTGTCTTCAAGGTAAATATTGTCACACAGGAGGGCGATGACAAATAAATTGTCTTCAAGGTAAATATTGTCACACAGGAGGGCGATGACAAATAAATTGTCTTCAAGGTAAATATTGTCACACAGGAGGGCGATGACAGATAAATTGTCTTCAAGGTAAATATTGTCACACAGGAAGGCGATGACAAATAAATTGTCTTCGAGGTAAATATTGTCACACAGGAGGGTGATGACAAATAAATTGTCTTCCAGGTAATTATTGTCACACTGGAGGGAGACGATAAAAAGTTCATCTTCCAGGTAAATATTGAGAAATAAATTGTCTTCAAGGTAAATATTGTCACACAGGAGGGCGATGACAAATAAATTGTCTTCAAGGTAAATATTGTCACACAGGAGGGCGATGACAAATAAATTGTCTTCAAGGTAAATATTGTCACACAGGAGGGCGATGACAAATAAATTGTCTTCCAGGTAAATATTGTCACTCAGGAGGGCAACGAGAAATAAATTGTCTTCCAGGTAAATATTGTCACACAGGAGGGCGATGTGATTAAACTCATCTTCCAGGTAAATATTGTTATACAGGAAGGAGGAATAGAAAGAAAAAAAAACATCTTCAATGTAAAAAGCCCAACCAACTATTGTGTGGATGGATTATTTTAACATAGAATACATTCTATTTTCATATGAAATCTCCTGTCCAGTAAATTTTGTTTAAAAAATCACAAGAATACATGATGCAGAAATAAACCATTATATCAAAAATGACTGTTAGTGTGAGTTGAGTTGTAGGGAAAGTTTAAATGGGTATGTAGCATAGATTGTACCGGACATTGGATTTCCTCTCTAAGAACCCATCAATATGTCATAGACTAACATCTCAATCACAGGAAGATAAAACTTAAAAAAAAATAATGAAATAACTTTTACTATTGGTGTATGTATTGTTAAGTAATATTTATTTGTAGATATGATTGTTTCTTTTTATTGTGTAGATGGAGCAGTGTTGATGTATATATTGTTAGTAATATTTATTTGTAGATATGATTGTTTGTTTTTATTGTGTAGATGGAGCAGTGTTGATGTATATATTGTTAGTAATATTTATTTGTAGATATAATTGTTTCTTTTTATTGTGTAGATGGAGCAGTGTTGATGTATATATTGTTAGTAATATTTATTTGTAGATATAATTGTTTGTTTTTATTGTGTAGATGGAGCAGTACAATGCCACAAGGGAGGTGACTATTAAGCGAGCAGAGAAGCGACTGTACCAGATCAACAACAGGACGAGTGCTAACGAGGTCTGGGCAGTGGTTGTGTGTACAGACTCTCATATTGGACAGAGAGTTGTCTCCCTTAGATCAATCGTACAGGTACGAACAGCTCAGATGCCAGGGAGTTATGTCCCTTAGAACAAATGAACTGGTATGGACAGCTCTCATACAGTGCCTTCCTATAAAGCACTGAAGTTTAGATTACCACATTGGACACACAGTGGTCTCCCTTAGAACAATTGTACACTCGGAAATTGTCAGCATAGTTCCTATAATAAAGCTTTGTATACATTTTGTGTACAGTTTCCATGACCTAAATGTGTCCATAGGACATTGAACAATAACGGCCGGTAAAATCATCACAACAGGAGGAGGGACATACATGTTATACAGACAGTCTTAAGATGGATGCTTATTTTTTAGATCATTACAAATATATTAACATTCAAACATTCTTAAATCAATAAAAATGGGTCACTGGTGATTTACGTTATTATATAAGGGTACACTTCATCAGGAAATTAACAACTTTTCATGATAGTGACTCAAAACATATGTTATAACTTGGAATATTTGTAGTATGTAAACTTTCGTTATTTCTGTAAAAATGGTTAGCAAAACAAAGAGATTCGTTCAATGGTCCGATTTATTGCAGAGCGTTGATTACATGTTTCAGCTATAGGGCCCACCCCTCCCATAGATTTGATTTCATTGTTTAATGATGTTGCTAGGGAACCACAGATGTATTATTGTTATGTTATTGTTTCATGGACGAACCATGAAAGTTTTTACTCATATGATTTGGAATCACCAATCCACAAAAGAAAGTACACACAAACATTTCACTTTATACTTTATGTTGATTCTCCCCTTTAATCACAAGACCCCTATTAACTGTTTTCCAAGACAAGAACCACCTACTTAATGCTGTTATATATATTATGTCTGATAGGTTAAGAACCATTTGCCTCAGACAGTGGAGGTGTACTATCGTGAAGGCTCCAAGATTTCCTCGTGTGGTTTGGTACTAGCCGAAGAGACGATGGACGTCCCCCTACACACAATCTACACAGACACAGGAGAGTTCTTCTTTAAACCTGTTTCAGAAACAGACGAGTATGTTGTTATTATAAAAGTACTCACTAATTATATGATATTGGTCGTAAACAGATGAGTATGTTGTTATGATATAATTACTTCCTACTTATATGATATTGGTCGTAAACAGACGAGTATGTTGTTATGGTATAATTACTCCCTATACTTATATGATATTGGTCGTAAACAGACGAGTATGTTGTTATTATAAAATTACTCCCTAATTATATGATATTGGTCGTTAGTGTATAGATTGTTTTGTCTCTGCTGGAGTTTGTGCCTGGCTGTGTACTTGGTGAAATCCTGTGTATATCTCATCAACTCTTAAGTAACCTGTCAGTTTACATTAACATTACAATATCATATCTGATAGTGTCTGGAAATATTTGGTGGACATAAGTCAAGGTTATAGTGTCAAAAATCTCTTGACCACTTCTGAAAATTTAGTCAGTTTAGCTGATCAGGGAATGATAGAGATATATATCGAAGTTAAGCCTTTACGTGATGTTTGACCCCTTAAGTTATTGTAAAAGGGTACTTATCATTATTCTCTGAAAAACTATTTTCAGGTGATATTATTAAGGCTCCATGACTTAATGGTCTGATCTAAATACTTTGGTTATCTCCCCTTGTAAGATCATCTGAAGTTTTATTGTTACGGTAGGTACCGAGTGTCCAAAGAGTCTGTAGGATGGCGGTCAGCAGCCAACCTCGGCACCAAACAGCTGACCTGTGAAGGACAGCAAGGACACAGCCCCTTCTTCATGAATGTAAGTTCAATCATCAAAAATGGAAGTTAAGTCATCATGAATGGAAGTTTAGTCATCATGAATGGAAGTTTAGTCATCATGAATGCAAGTTAATAATCAAAAATGTAAGTTCACTTATCATGAATGATAGTTTAGTCATTTAAATTTAAAGTTTAATCATCAAAAATGTACATTTAGTCATTGAAATGTAAGTTTACTAATCATGGATATAAGTTTGGTCATCAAAGATCTAAGTTTCATCATAAGAAATGTAAGTTATTTATCATGAATGTAAGTTTAGTTATTGCAAATGTAAGTTTAGTCATCAAAAATGTAGGTGTAGTCATCAAATATGTAAAATCACTTATCATGAATGTAAGTTTAGTCATTGCAAATTTAAGTTAAGTCATCAAAATGTAAATTGAGTCATTGAAATGTAAGTTTACTAATCATGGATATAAGCTTAGTCATCAAAAATGTAAATTTCATAGTGATTTATCATGGGGAATATGTAACTATATAATGTAAACTTTCTTCACCATGACTTTTTGGTGTTAGTTTTCCTATATTGTGTATTTGAAATGAAGAAATTTATTCAATGAAGAAATAATATTAATGAAATTTTTTGAAAGGTTTGGGCAGAATGTGAACAGATTTACTACGAGGAGGGAGACTCCATGACAGCCAAGTCGTACACCCTACATCTTTGTCCGACAGTCATTTTCCACAACCTTCTGCCGTTCCCAATTAAATTCATGCTAGAGGTCAGTAGACTAGAAAAGCTAAACAAAGGTACTGTCAGAGCAAAATTCTGCACATTTAGCAGCAGAGCTACGCTTATATGGATTAGCACAATTATGATGTAATTTTGCATCAACAAAGTTTCTCGTTCTAAATCAATATAGAAATTTTCTCGAAAACAGTTAACTCCGTTACCTCGACATCGGATAACTCAACAACTCTGTTTAACTCAAAGTAAAAACTCATCTCCAAAAGTAAAAAAATCCTCATCTGCGACAGTAAAATAACTCCTCTCTGACAGAAGAAATACCTATCTCCAACAGTAAAATAACTCCTCTCTGACAGAAGAAATACCTATCTCCAACAGTAAAATAACTCCTCTCTGACAGAAGAAATACCTATCTCCAACAGTAAAATAACTCCTCTCTGACAGAAGAAATACCTATCTCCAACAGTAAAATAACTCCTCTCTGACAGAAGAAATACCTACCTCCAACAGTAAAAAATCTCCTCTCTGACAGTAAAAAATCTCCTCTCCTCTCTAACAGTAAAAAAGCTTATCTCTGACAGTAAAAAATCTCCTCTCTGACAGTAAAAATACCTACCTCCAACAGTAAAAAATCTCATCTCTGACGATACAATATATCATCTTGACAGTAAAATTTATGTATCAATAAATACACTCTTAACATTGAATACTCAGGATATCAGGTTAGAAGTTTTTATGACTTGCTGACTTTAAATATCGAGGTTCGAATGTTATAACAAAGCACACTGTTCTTAGCATGAAAACTGCTACAAGAGGATTTAATACTGGTGAATGTCTACATTTAAAGTTTTAAGGAGAAATATATTTTGTGTGAAACGTTCTATTTTAGTATTTTCTGGCTGTAAATATAGAAAGATTATATCCAGTGTGCAAATATTACTGAGAAATCTTTCTCGTAGTTTAAGCGTAAAATATTTTTCAGGGAACTGAAGGCTACCAAACCCTTGACAGGGGAGAGAATTTACCCTTGACTAATGCTGGTGTCGGAAAGTCCAACTTGGAGATTGTAGTAAGTATTTCAGTTAGTCTTTATTTGTCTCAGACTTTTCATCTACTGTAAAATCTTATTTTCTCAGTATTGAATTATTGACATTTTTACTAAAATTTAACTTTTTTTTCTTTCTTATGTCTGCTGAACTAATAATACGGACAATAAATTTGTCTAAAAGTTTTATTTGAAATTTATCTACTACATGCAATTCTGTTCTTGATTAATCTTGAAGAAGGCAAAAAATATTATAGAGCATATGTCCCTTGAAAAGATTTTGAGTCTTCCAAAAGATTGCACTGTATCTATATTTTACAAAAATATGACATACATGTACTGTGGCTATATACAGTTGAATGTCACATTTGACCCCTTCTGAATTGGGACAAAATTTGTAGTTTCCAATTCCTGGTCTAAATGTCATACTTTGAGAAACCTTAAGACACCTTAAACAGATTTGGTTCATGTTGACACTGTATCATCATAAGTTCTTTATATAGGAGCTGGGACATTAATATCATACTGTCATTTTCTAGTTAGACTGAATAGCCTCATTACACTCAGATCGGTGTCCCTGAGAAAAAAATTGCCTCATTACACTCAGATCGGGGTCCCTGAGAAAAAATAGCCTCATTACACTCAGATCGGGGTCCCTGAGAAAAGATTTTTTTAATGGATCTTTGCATCTTGGTAACCTGACTTTTGTATCTATTTATAGATTCCGAACTACATGGATAAAGAATGGTGTGGGCGTAACCTGTTGAGAGTCGACATACCCGACCTTTCGCTGTGGTCCTTCAGCTCTTTTATAGGGGCTCAGAAAGTGGAAATGGTAAGTATCTGAGGTCAAAGGTCATTAATTACCCGACCCTTCAACTCCTTTGTAGGGGGCCCAGAATGTGGAAAATGGTGAGTAACTGAGGTCAAAGGTCATGTGACTGACTTTTTGCTGTGGTCTTTCAGCCAAAGAAAGCGGGAATGGTAAGTATCTTAGGTCAAAGGACAAGAGACCAATCTTTCTCTATGGTCCTCCAGTTCCATTATAGAGGCTCAGGAAGTGTAAACTATTAGAGTGTTTAAGGTCAAAGGTCATGTGATGGACCTTTCAATGTGGTCCTTCAGCTCGTTTTTAGGGGCCCAGAAGGTAGAAATTGTAAGAGTGTCAAGGTCAAAAGTCATGTACCCCCTGATTCGCTGTGGTTCTTCAGCTCCTTTATAGGGGCTCAGAAAGTGGAAATGGTAAGTATCTAAGGTCAAAGGTCAAGAACCGCAAAATATTTTCTCTGTGGCGCTTCAACCCCCTTTAAGGGGCTCAAAATGTTTATGTGGTAAGTATCCAAGTTCAAAGGTCATGTTAGGGGCATACCCAATCTTTCATTAATATGGTCCTTCAGGTACTTTAGAAGGGCTCAGTAAGTGGTGGATATGGTAAGTGACTACTAAGGTTCCTAGAACATGTGGAGGATATATTCATCCTACCCTATTATAGGATCTATACCTTAAACTGTATCATCATTTTGTGCATTAGAGAAGTAACTATGAGGAAGGATGACTGCCATATTGTGAGCTTCACTAGATATCTTTGTGTAGATATTTGGCTGATACAAGTTCTTCTTTTAGCTTTTTAGGTCACCTGAGACGAAGTCTCAAGTGACCTATTCTAATCGCCTTTTGTCCGTCGTCGTCCGTCGTCCGTCGTGCGTCCGTAAACTTTTTACATTTTCGACTTCTTCTCCAAAACCACTTAACAAAATTCAATGAAATTTGGCAGAAAGTTTCTATGGCTGAAGGTCAACCAAAATTGTGAATTATATGGTCCCCACCCCCCAGGGGCCTGAGGGGTGGGGCCAAAAAGGGTCAAATTGACTAAAACTTCAAAAATCTTCTTCTCTACTCTCAGATATTATGGAGTCAAACACTCTTTATAGATGAAAGGGTCTTGTGGTGCTTTACCAAAATTGTGAATTGCATGACCCTGGGGTCTTACGTTTGCCCCTGGGGATGGGGTAAACTTTACTATAGTTTATATAGGGAAATCACATTTTTGACTATTATTTGTTGGATTTCTATTGGAATTCATTCTAACTTGTATCAAATTATCAGCATGGGATGACAGTTTGATGGTATGTACATGTTGGCCCTAATTGACCCCCCAGGGGCTGGTGGGCGGGGCCAAAAAGGGTCAAATTGACTAAAATTTCAAAAATCTTCTTCTCTACTCTCAGATATGGTAGAATCAAATACTCTTCATAGATGGAAGGGTCTTAAGGTGCTTTACCAAAATTGTGAATTTCATGACCCTGGGGTCTCAGGTTTGCCCCTGGGGAGGGGGTAAACTTTACTATAGTTTATATAGGGAAATCACATTTTTGACTATTATTTGTTGGATTTCTATTGGAATTCATTCTAACTTGTATCAAATTATCAGCATGGGATGACAGTTTGATGGTATGTACATGTTGGCCCTAATTGACCCCCAGGGGCTGGTGGGCGGGGCCAAAAAGGGTCAAATTGACTAAAATTTCAAAAACCTTCTTCTCTACTCTCAGATATGGTAGAATCAAATACTCTTCATAGATGGAAGGGTCTTAAGGTGCTTTGCCAAAATTGTGAATTTCATGACCCTGGGGTCTCAGGTTTGCCCCTGGGGAGGGGGTAAACTTTACTATAGTTTATATAGGGAAATGACATTTTTGACTATTATTTGTTGGATTTCTATTGGAATTCATTCTAACTTGTATCAAATTATCAGCATGGGATGACAGTTTGATGGTATGTACATGTTGGCCCTAATTGACCTCCAGGGGCTGGTGGGCGGGGCCAAAAAGGGTCAAATTGACTAAAATTTCAAAAATCTTCTTCTCTACTGTCAGATATGGTAGAATCAAATACTCTTCATAGATGGAAGGGTCTTAAGGTGCTTTACCAAAATTGTGAATTTCATGACCCTGGGGTCTCAGGTTTGCCCCTGGGGAGGGGGTAAACTTTACTATAGTTTATATAGGGAAATCACATTTTTGACTATTATTTGTTGGATTTCTATTGAAATTCATTCTAACTTGTATCAAATTATCAGCATGGGATGACAGTTTGATGGTATGTACATGTTGGCCCTAATTGACCCCCAGGGGCTGGTGGGCGGGGCCAAAAAGGGTCAAATTGACTAAAATTTCAAAAATCTTCTTCTCTACTCTCAGATATGTTAGAATCAAATACTCTTCATAGATGGAAGGCTCTTCAGGTGCTTTACCAAAATTGTGAATTTCATGACCCTGGGGTCTCAGGTTTGCCCCTGGGTAGGGAGTAAACTTTACTATAGTTTATATAGGGAAATCACATTTTTGACTATTATTTGTTGGATTTGTATTGAAATTCATTCTAACTTGGTTCAAATTATCAGCATGGGATTACAGTTTGATGTTATGTACATGTTGGCCCTGGTTGACCCCCAGGGGCTGGTGGGCGGGGCCAAAAAGGGTCAAATTGACTGAAATTTCAAAAATCTTCTTATCTACTATATGTTAGAATCAAATACTCTTCATAGACTGACCCCATTAGGACTGATGGGTGGGGCCAAAAAGGGTCAATTTAGTTGGCCGAAATATTTCAAATCTCAGGTGACCGTTAAGGCCCTTTGGGCCTCTTGTTTTAGCTTCTTTTTATCTGTAGGCTTTATATTTTGCCTTAATGTCAGCCCTGAAGTGCCAGGGTCCAGTTTTAATTTTATGTTAATATTTTGTTGTCTTGTTTATTTTCTCAGGACCTGGGCTTCCATTGTAAGAAGGGATCAGGCAGTATGGACCTTTCCCTGTACAGTCCCTACTGGATGATCAATAAGACTGGCCAGCGTGTTCTTTACAAGGTCTCGATAACAACACAGAAACAAAAAATTAATACCAGTGAAACCTGACTTTACTGATCACTGATTTTTAAAAAAAATGGCGACACACTCCACTGTTGTTGCTAACACTGACGTTACCATCACACTGTCGTATCCGACCCATTGATGCAGTTAATAGTGTTGGTAAAGTCAGGTTTCATTGTATGAACAAAAGGAGTCTGACTTGCTTGTTATAATTAGTGTTTATGAAAAATCATGTTGAAAACTTTTATTCATATTTATCAGGCATATCACTGAGTATATCCCCATCACCACTCTTAACTCCAACACCAACAAACCCTACCGATCACTGTCCCTCCAGTTTCCTTCAATTCACAACCTACCTGTTTATCCTCTTCCTACTTTGACCCTGACCGACCCTCAACTCTAACTTCCCACACTCGCCTCACACTCAACCAACCCTCTGCCCTTTACCCTCTGCCCTTTACCCTCTGACCTTACTCCCACAACTCATCACCAATCACCTTAACCTGGGCCACCCATTAACTTTAACATCACCCAGGCATTCACTAACACACAGACCCCCACCTCTCAGTTGTAGCCCCACCCACTGATATGAAGACCCCACCCCTTAATTGTAGCCCCACCTACTGATCTGAAGACCTCACCCCTCAATTGTAGCCCCACCCACTGATCTGAAGACCCCACCCCTTAATTGTAACCCCACCAACTGATCTGAATTAAGACCCCACCTCTCCATTGTAGCCCCACCAACTAACCCAATTCCCACCCTTCAACTCTTGTACCACATACCGTAAATATTCGGGTATAGTGCGCACTCGCGTATAGTGCGCAGGTACGTTTTTGAGGTTCATTTTAAAAAAAAAAAAATAACAATTTTTTTTTTCAATTTTCAACTGAGCGGTAGATGAATTCTAAAGCATAAGATGATAGGAATTTGTAACTTATGAAAGCTTATTTACAATGTACCACATTTAATTGGAATCACCGGTCAGATTTGACACATTGGATTGACAGGTTGTTTACATTATACCGCCACAGGCCTAGTCAGCTTGCAAATTGTAGCGGTCCCATCTAGGTCCCATCTACGCTGTTGTACCAACAAAATAATTAATCCTACCCTCAATTACCTTGTGTTTTTCACGCAGGTATGATCTCTTGTGGTATCTGTCCACGAACATACAAAGCTAATTAAGCTCAATTATAACAAGATTGACTAGTAAGCTGACTGCTACGTAATGTAACACAGGCCGCCATTTTGTATACAGTACGGAAACAGGCCTGCAGTCGTCGTGCTGGTCACAACTTTTATATCAATGAATTAACATGTGTAAAGGATAAATCTACAGTGCAAACAATAAATAAGAGTACCCTGGTAGTTTTCACAGTCATATCGTATTTTATATGGCCAGTTGGTCAGTGACTGCCGCACGAGATCAAGGCATTAGTGTTACCCGTGCTAATTGCGCATGCGTGCTGTTACAGCTTCTGTAAATAAACAAGTTGAACGTTATCAGTTTCTGGCAACATTCTGGATTTATAAGGTGATTAATTTAGAAGTATGAAATAACTAAGTACTGCTATATCATTTCAAGTTTTGTTTGATGTTAATTGAGATGTTATACATCGTTTTGGACCTGAATACGGGAACATGCTCAAGTGAGATCGTATGTGTACGGAACATGTGGCTCACGATCGACTTAGATAAATCCACGTAATTGCTGATAAATACACAATTTCAAGGAATTAAACATTAAAATAACTATTCATTTCTTTGATTATTTGTTAACTATTACTTTCTTAATGCTTTATATATGTTATATATATATATATATATATATATAAGTATTAAATCAATCCTGCTGTGAAAGGAAACGATCACAAATCTCGGTCAAATCACATTCATTCTGACTGGGAAAAGGCTTGTACTTGCGTATAGTGCGCAGTGGTCTTTTTCACTTGTCAATTTTTGAAAAAAAGTGTGCACTATACGTGAATATTTACGGTACTCATCCTTAGACCCCACCCCTCAACTCTAGCAGTTTAATATATAGAACTTTGGCATTACTTTATCAAAAGGAGGTCCATAAATGTGCTCTTCTATAGATTTAAAGGAATATTGAAAGACAATTAGCGAAAAATTGGCAGTTATGTCTTCAATACATCAGATTTCAGTAGTCACTCGTCCATTTTAATCAATTTGAAGTAAATTTTATAGGTAAACTTTTATACATGTAAGGAATATTTCCTTTGTGTTTTCCAGGCCAGTGACTCGGAGGATGTGATAGAACATCACCATGACCACCAGGAAGCGGTCCTGTTCTCCTTCAAACAGAAATCATTTTTCACAGCAAAGAAAAAGGTATGAAGACTTAAGATTTCTTATACTCTGAATGTCTTTGTTTTCTCATATACAGGTATCGGAGAAATTCTTATACTCTGAATGTCTTTAATTTCTCATATACAGTATCAGAGAAATTGTTTTTTTTTTTTTGTGTACCATCACCAGATGGTCAATTCAAATTGTCTTATGACGTGGCCCATGGTCCGTAAACAATCCCTTGTTATTCAAACATAAGGGAAAATCTTCAGTTAGAGAAATTCTCCAAGAACTAAGTTTGTAAGTGTGTTGTAATTCATCTACTAGGCTTTTCATTATTGATATTTCTTGAAAAGTACTGGAGAAATATTTCTCAAGGTTCCTGTTGGTTCCTATTTGTGCCCATTCAGTTTTAAGTATGATCAGGAAAACAGAAAGGTCGAAAGGAAGCCATCTTGGATTTTGTCAGTTAATGTTTGTTATCGGTATTTCTTTAGAAGTACTTGAGGGATATTTCTCAAACTTCAAATGTGGGTTCCCCTTAGTCCCTAGTTGTGTACATTAAAACAGAATGGTCGACAGGTAGCTATCATGGATTTTGAAAGTTGTTGTTTGTTATCGCTATTTGTTAGTCTGATTGGGAAAACAAAATACCTGACAGTCAGCCATATTGAATTTTATGAATGTTACTTTGTTATCTATATTTCTCTTCTTAGATCTTTCTTAGAATTCATAAGAAATGTTTCCTTGTTATCAAATAAGTAAGAGGAAAAGAAGGAAAAAAGTAGAAAAACGATCGGTCATACATAGAACCAATGAAAGTCATTCAATGGTTAATACCAAAATCCCTCATGGAACTCTTGTTTACTTCTCTGTGTGTTATGTTACACAGTAGTGTATGGTAGAAAGGAATTACTTACTATGATAAAGATGATGACCCACACCAGCCCTGCGGCCATGAACAGGGAAAAAAAATGTATTGGAGATTTTCATTTCAGCTAAATGGTAAACTGTTGGAGATTCTGATACAGAGCAACCCGCTTATTTGCATAGCCCTTTTTCCATGATAAAATATGCAAATAACCGGAGTATTCGTATAGGCGGAGTAGGGTTTTGGCCCCTCTTATTCACTATGTAGATCGTCAGGTTGGTACTCAAAATGGGCGCTATATGATTGTTTACGTTATTTGCATTAAAAATATATTTTTAAAAAACATTATTTAAAATATAAGAGTAAATACGAAATACATGGGTTGTTATTCTTTGTAAATGTACAAATATTTGCATACACTTCATCGTTTACTACTTGTCACTCCGAGTCTCTGGGTCTGACATCGGTCATACACGCGTGGGTTGGCACTACGATGTACAATGTGATCGTTTCAATTAACATTCATTATCGTCTCGAGATGCGTTTTGTTCCTGCTATAAGTATATTAGTTGTTTGATCATTGATGATGAACTGCTTAATCAATAGACTGTCTTAAATGACCGTGAGATGTGTATTGTCGTTTGGGTTTGTTTTGGAAAATGGCGCACACACACAAAGAGTTGTCGTTCATTACACATATGCCCCCACAATGCAACGCGCCTAGTAAACAATCATGGCGATCGCAACCTGCATCAGCGAGTGTTCAAGTGCACAGAACACAGGTTTGAATCGATGCTATAATAAATAAACAAATCTCATCAAAAGATGAGGCATATAAATATTTTATTCATTAATTCTTCTGCACATTGCTACTGATATGGTCTGGATAATAACTTAATGTCGATATCGATGCATCGAACGTAACCTGTAATGACGAAGTGTGAACCAATGATAAGATAACGTTGTACATCGTGTCGAATCAATATGTAAGTTAAAACACTTTTCATAAAATTTTTATTACGGGAAAATCACAAAAATACCCTAAAATCAATTCAAATTTTTAGATTTTTTTGAATTTGTATATGCATATAAGCGGGAGTCGGTGTTTTAGTCGATGCAAATACACGGGATTAAAATACAAAGATAAAGAAGAAAAAAATCGGGACCTGAGAATTTTATGCAAATAAGCGGGATATTCAAATAACCGATATGCAAATAAGTGGGCTCCTCTGTATTTCTATTGTTTTTGATAGTGACTTTCACTTTCACTTTCACCATAGCTGGGATTATTTCAAGATTATGGTATTTTGACTGTCAGTCATTTCAGCATAATGTTATTTTGAACCTATGGTCATTTCAGCATAATGTTAATTTGAACCCAGGGTCATTTCAGCATAATGTTAATTTGAACCCAGGGTCATTTCGGCATAATGATATTTTGACCCTGGTGACATTTCAGCATAATGTTATTTTGACACCAGGAATATTTCAGCATAATGTTATTTTAACCCCAGTGTCGTTTCAGCATAATGGTATTTTTACCCTAGGGTCATTTCAGCATAATGGTATTTTGAACCCAGGGTCATTTCAGCATAATGATATTTTGAACCCAGGGTCGTTTCAGCATAATGGTATTTTTACCCTAGGGTCATTTCAGCATAATGGTATTTTGAACCCAGGGTCATTTCAGCATAATGATATTTTGACCCCAGAGATATTTCAGCATAATGATATTTTGACACTGGTGACATTTCAGCATAATATTATTTTGACCCCAGGGATATTTACGCATAATGTTATTTTGACCCCAGTGTCGTTTCAGCATAATGTTATTTTTATACAGGGTCATTTCAGCATAATGATATTTTGAACCTTGGGTCATTTCAGCATAATGATATTTTGAACCTTGGGTCATTTCAGCATAATGATATTTTGACCCCAGGGATATTTCAGCATAATGATATTTTGACCCCAGGGATATTTCAGCATAATGATATTTTGATCCTGGTGACATTTCAGCATAATGTTATTTTGACCCCAGGGATATTTCAGCATAATGTTGTTTTAACCCCAGGGTCGTTTCAGCATAATAAATAAATAAAAAATCCATTGAATATTGTGTTAGTAGTGTATATGATGTAAGTTTAAGATGTTTTATATATTTTTCATCACAATGACAAACTTCATTTTTTATTGTTTTTTATCTTGAGTATTTTGTGTTTTTTATTTCAGGTACTTTTAAATATTTTATGTGTTTAATTATGCCAAGTGTGTATTCACTTTTGTGGAAAAAATGCCAAATGAATCATTAGATTTGGTCATATGATTTGATTAATTTTGCTATTTAGATATTTATTTATTATGAAAGTGCGCTCTTGTAGTATAAACTCTTAAATGAAATATAGAATTGTTTATATTTTGAAATTATTTATGAAATATTTTTTGAGATAAAAACATGAAAAGTATAAAGATAAAATTGTTGTGTTATGCTCACTTACTTCCTCCAGAAAAATAAACATACAGTAAAATCGGCCCTGGCCGAGCCAGCGTTTGTTGTTAGTTCAACTCTCACTCCAGAGGAAGATTGTAGGATGGGAATGGAGTGGCAGGTAATAGGGGAGCTAACTCTCTCCTGTCAGGGGAAGTAACTCTTCTTTTCTTGCCTGAGACTATGTCAGCTTTTATGAGGTCATTTAAGTTAGAAGTGTGTTTCAGCTTGTTAAACTTGAGTTAAAAGTTTTATTCATTGGTGATGTGTAACCTATCACCCTGGATGCAGTTTAAAGTAGAATTTAATAAAGAACAAACCAACAAAACCATAAACAAACAAACAAACAAAAAATGAAATAAAAAGAAAATAATAAATATAAATGAATAAATCATATAAGTTGCAATCGGGTGTGAGGTTGTATGTTATCATTTTACCCTTTAGATATTTTTAGTTAAATGCTATTAGATGAAAAAGCCAAAATAATATAAATTTTTGTTAGCATTTTAAAACCCTAATTACTCCTGTCCATTTTATCCATATTTAGTGTGTTCCCCTTTTTCTAGTAGTGTTATTTCAGTCATTTAGATTTTTTTCTTGTATAGTTTTTTTTCTATTCTTAGAACAAACAGTAGAGCAGAGTTTCAATTTTGCCATTGCAACCCTTTTGTTAATTAGTGTATGATTTTAGTTTATAATTATATACATTTGTATGGTAAACTACATAGTTTAAACAAAAAAAAAGACCCAAAACAAATGGATAAAATTGTTCGTCTAACTCAGAATCATAAGAATGGTGGCCTTTGTATTAACATAACATAGATTTACACCCTTACAAAAGAACTGGTCGAACAAGGCCAGGTCTTGTAATAAGGAAACAATTCTTATGCTCTAACACAAACATTTTGCTCAATTAAACGTTCTTTAATCTTGCATAAATTATGAAATGGCAGTTTTAGAGAAAGACCTCTGCATTGAAAATAATATCTCACTTAAAGTCCTTCCAAAACTTCTTCAAATCATGGGAAAATATCAGATTAGTCACCAAAAGTATTTCAGTCTGAGCGCGAAATGTGTTTTTAAACATGAGTACAGTTCATGGATATGGGCACAGGTGTTTCAGAAGAATGAGCATATCATGCTTCATCAATGATAGCTGCCATGTAAATGTAGGTCAAATCAAGGTAACTTCGTGTTTAGAAAAAAGAAAATTGAAGTATGACTGCACAAAGACCTAAATTCTACGAGTTTGGCCACCTTTGTTGACAACTTGAAATTACTAGGTTGGCAAACTTGCGCCCAATCTTAATTGTCCTTGTTTGCAATTTTAAAAATGTGTTTAAACTTACTTGACCTTGAAATTATTCACTAAATATCAGTAGACAAGATAATAGAATTAGATTAGAATGATATTAGAAAATGAATTCATCTTTCATCAGAAATATTTCTCCCTAAAGTAATTAGTTCATTGTGAGAAATTCTCCCAGGATCAAGACAATCTAATCTTACTTAAGTGGCCTCTGCTTGCTCTCCAGTTTCTGTCACTTTGAATAATTGAATCATGTCAATTACCTAACTTATCATTATCACAATTCATGGGTGTGTAAGTTATCTCCCCTTAATTTGTGCGATGACAGAGTGCCCGCCACAACATTCCTAACAATTATTGTTTGTCATTTAATATTGGATTGTCACTGCTAATTTTACACAAAACTCTTTGGAAATAACAGATTATCTCCCCTTGTTTGAAGGGCTTTAGAAGTAAGGGATTGTCTTCCCTTGTTTGAAGGGCTTTAGAAGTAAGGGATTATCTCCCCTTGTTTGAAGGGCTTTAGAAGTAAGGGATTCTCTCCCCTTGTTTGAAGGGCTTTAGAAGTAAGGGATTGTCTCCCCTTGTTTGAAGGGCTTTAGAAGTAAGGGATTCTCTCCCCTTGTTTGAAGGGCTTTAGAAGTAAGGGATTCTTTCCCCTTGTTTGAAGGGCTTTAGCAGTAAGGGATTGTCTCCCCTTGTTTGAAGGGCTTTAGAAGTAAGGGATTATCTCCCCTTGTTTGAAGGGCTTTAGAAGTAAAGGAATATCTCCCCATGTGTGAAAGTCTTCGGCAATATCATTTGTCTCCCATAATTTGACAGATGAAATTTAAGATCTATATACAACTTGTCTTCTCTTATTAAAAAAATGCTTTGGAAATGCCTGGATTGTCTCCCTTAGTTCACTACAATGATGTTAATTATTGTCATTGCTAAGGAGAAAGTCTGGATTTGTCAGCTTTTTTTTTTAACTTTCTTATGATTAAGCTTAACACTTAATAATGAAATATATACTTACCCATTGCTTTAATTTGTCCTGTGATGTCAACACTACATGCAATTTAACAATACTTAGGGGGAAAAAAACATGGTAAGCTGTCATGTAGGAATGGTTACAGAAGTAACAGCTTCTTGTAGTATGGATGCAACTGACTATCATTTATGCTGGTATGAATTAAAACATTTTGAATAAAAATCTCATTTTTTATGAAATGATTGTATGAAAGACACGCCAAGATATTAGAACTTTTCAAAACATAGAAATGACTTGCTGTACATGTAATATTACCAGATCATCAGGGAGAAGCTAAACAAACTGTCACACACATTTCTAATTATACTCTAGGTTCTGTCCATGTATGAGATATTCCTGGTTATATGATTTAAACTATTTATTATCTTTGATAATAACATATCTTGGACAATATGTATCTATCAAATATTGGGTCTATTATCTTTTAAATATTTCCCGACTACAAAATGTATCCAAATGTATCTTTGGAAAATTATGGAATTTATTTATTAATCTATAAACCGTGTCCCTTTGTATTTCTTGAGAAATATTGGGTTTGTGTTGTTTGTGTATTGATAACCAAATATGCATGTATCATGAACATAAAGAGATATTTTATAATCACCATCAGGATGTTAGGATGTTGAAGTATTATTTTAGATCTTAAATATTATACCTAAGATTTAGACATATTGACTTTTAATTTTTTTTTAAGATTTACAAATTTTTTTTGGTAAATGTTTCAAATATGATAATGAAAATCTTGTTAAGCAATATTAAATAATTTTCCCAAATAAGAGTATTTTGAAATGCCAAGGGGTTTATATTTTTTTTCTCTCTGTCTACAAACTGTTTACTTTGCCCCTTATCATAATTTAATGAACAATTTTGATAAGTTGATGGATGATTATGATATATGTTAATCTAGATTACATTAATGATTTTGATAGTTAATTGATACATATTTGGAAGTTAATGATGATTTTTAAGTTAATAGAAATTGTTGATGAAATTAAATTAAATGATAATATTAGTATTTTTGTGAAGCTAAATCATTATAATTATGCATGAAGAAATCATTATTTCATCTTTACCACTGATTTAACTGTACAATCCTGTTGATATGATTTTTCTACTTGTATCTAAATATCTGCATGGGTCACTTAAATATCTCAATATGGAAAGGATTTGGCCATTATTATCTCCCTGTATGACCTGTTTCCATTGTTGAGTGGAGTTATTTCCCTTTTTTGATGAGCTGTCATTTGACATCATGCTTGCAAATTTTTATTGATTGGATTTTTCATCATTTATTAATTTAATATCTCATGATTAATGTCACAAACTAAAAGTGTTTGTTTTCATTTTTTTTTTTTTTTTTTTTTATAATGAACTGATCATGATTTCACTGTAATGTTTAATATGTTTGCCTGGATTTCATTAATCTCACAATATAATTAAGATTGATGACGTGTGTTATTTCTTATCTTTTTTTTAAGATGATGGTGAATAGATAAAAGCCAATTATATATTTTGTTTTATTGATATTAAATAAAATGGCTTTCTTGACATATTTTGTGTCTAAAATATATTTATTTGAATCTTTCTATATTCAACAAATTTATAAAGTAAATTTCATCAATAAAAAAACCATCAAATGATAATTATATGAAGGAACAATACAAATTATTGATTAGATTTTAAGCACTAATTGTTTCCATGGAAACAGGAAGGAAAGGATCATGGGAAAGACAAAAAGGTGAAGGAATGGAGACAAAGTGGGAAAGTAAGTCAAGCATGAGTTGTCTCCCCTTTTACTGAGACACACGATGTACATGAACTACTAGCTTCAGTTTGATTTTGCTATTTTGTGGCTGTGGATTAAATGTGTATCATTTTCATCCTTCATAAATTTTGTATAAATTTTATTTTTGTTCCCTTTAACCCAACCAAGTTCTAAGATGTTTTTTCCCCTTATTTTTCAAATGCTCCCAGATTTTTATCTCCACTGGGATAACTGATGTAAAACAGATAGCAAAGTTGGGGTAAAATCACATAAGTGGACAATTTTTGAATGTATCAAGAAGAAAAAAATCTTGGTGATAATTTTGATTTATTACCTGTATATGTTTTGGAATGGGTATTTGTATTCAGGTTTGAAATGTATATGTACATGAAAAGGGGTTAAATTCAGAGATCAGAAACTACTAATTATGGATTTTGAAAAAAAAAATGTTCATTATGAAAAGATTTTAAATATCTGAAAATGAGATATTTTAAACAATTTTCAATGATATAAAGACTTTTATTTGTCATCAATAATATGTTGTGGCTTGCTTTCCTTATTATGTACTTAACTGTTTTAAATATCCATGCTTGCCAACAAACAAGATCCAATTTTAAGGACAATTTTAGATAAACTACATCATGATGATTTTTGGTTTTGTTAGATTTTAATTTTTAAAATTCAATAAGTCCACCAATAATAGCAGCTTTTTTAGTCTTTTGTTTTCAAATTGAGTTTTTAAGTGGACTGTTTTAAATCTCTATAGTTTGAAATATAATGCAATGGAAATTATTTTCAAAATGTTGGCAACCATGCTCCCTGATTTTAACTTGGTATGATATTTTTTTTGCTGTAATTATTTAATTTTTGTGTTTGTGATTTTATTAAATGTTTAAGAGTAGTTTTTCATCAGCTAATAAGATCAAGCTGAAAATTTCCTCTTTTATTATAATAATAATTTAGAAAAACTTTGTTTTGATATTGAAATTTACTTTCATGCACTTAAGATATTGACTCCACTTTAAAATGTAAAATTAATCTTCTATATACGGGTATTTAAGTATAAAAATATAATGTTTTGAGATTTGATTTTACTTTCATGCCCTTAAGTTATTGACTTCATATTGAAATTGAAAATTAAACTTTTTTTTTTGTATATAACTAAAAAGATATTTTTAAATTGCATTTTACTGTCAAGACCTTAAGACTCCATTCTAATTTTTTTTTTATTTTTTTTTTTTTATTTAACTACTTTAACAGGTAATGAAATGTTTCTAAACTGACCTGGAAGCAGGGGTGTTAGAATATTCTATCATGTTAAAAATCAAATAATATAACATGACAATTTATTGCAAAGAGAATCAGCTCAATGAGAAATTCTGTACCTTCAGTTTTGATAAAACTTGAAGTCATGCCTGAAATGATTTGTCCATTGAGAAATCAGGGCCAGAACTAAATTAGCTGTTGTACCCTGTTGACAGACAGATGAACCACGGATGACTATGGTAAAATTCAACACTGTCCGTCTCTGTTTCTAACTCTTATCAGGTCACCTGGCACTTAATTCTCAGACTAACTCTTATCAGGTCACCTGGCACTTAATTCTCAGACTTAAATCTTCTCCATAATCACTTATCTAGGGGTATGGATGTTGAATTGATGAAACAGATTTGTTTTATTTGTATGTTTGTCTGGCCTGGAATTTCTTGTTATAAATTTTCTTGAATGTTTAAAGTGGAAATGGATGTTTTAATTTAGTACAAAATGGACTTCGGTGTTAATTATTCATTTATTACATCAGTGGGTTTATTTGATAATTTATATCCTCTTTGGATGAAGTCTTTCTTTATAGAGAGTTATGGCCCTTGTTTTAGTGCCTCTTTTTACAGAGTTTTGGCCCTTTGCTCGATTTCATTCCTGCAAAATTTGTTTCCTTGTTATTATGTCATTTTGTATTATATTCAATTTTCCCATTTTGATTACTTAATTCATCAGTAATGACAATTTTAAATCCTCGTAATTTGATAATGATATCAATAAAAAATTGAATATTTTTTTATGATTAATGTTTATTTGTATGGTGATAATTATATTGAATAAATAATACTTTGTTATATTTTTCTCAAATGCAGATGTGTTTTTTTTCCTGCTGAATACTACTAATAAAATTAAATTGTAAATTATTCAATATGACCTATTTTGTTGTTTCTTGTTATATTTAAATATAATTCCAGGTTATCTGAATTTATTATTGTCAATATTTTCTTCCAGAATTTTTTCCAGGAACTTCATAATAATTGATAATACATTAAGTATATGTATATTTTATTCCTACTAAAACTGTTTTCTTTCCACAGAAAATCCTGATTTTTTACATAATCATCACAGAATCATAATTCTCACAGAATGAGAAAGTTTAGTTTAGTGATATCAATATAAATATATATTGTACTTATTTATTAATAATAAATATACCTCAGCATCTTTGGTTACTATGGTTACAGGCTTGTTTGAAGATAGGAGATACGGAATGGTCAGACAAATTTTCTCTGGATGTTGTCGGAAGTTCTGGAACCGTCCAATGTAAGACTAAGATGAGGACATTCGAGGTAGGTTTCACTAAGACCAAATAAGGGACAAAGTTAAGATATCTGAGGTAGGTTTCTCTGAGATTAAATTAGGGGCAAAATTTCAGTTTCTACAATATTATAGTTATCTCCCTTTGTTATCTAAATGTTGTAGGTGGGTGTAAACATCCTGTCACAAAGTGGTCTTACGAAATTGTAGTTATTTCCCTTTATGATCTAAATTTTGTAGGTGGGTGTAAACATCGTCCTGTCACAAAGTGGTCCTACAATATTGTAGTTATCTCCCTTTATGATCTAAATTTTGTAGGTGGGTGTAAACATTGTCCTGTCACAAAGTCGTCTTACAATATTGTAGTTATCTCCCTTTACGATCTAAATTTTGTAGGTGGGTGTAAACATCGTCCTGTCACAAAGTGGTCTTACAATATTGTAGTTATCTCCCTTTATGATCTAAATTTTGTAGGTGGGTGTAAACATCATCCTGTCACAAAGTGGTCCTACGATATTGTAGTTATCTCCCTTTATGATCTAAATTTTGTAGGTGGGTGTAAACATCGTCCTGTCACAAAGTGGTCTTACAATATTGTAGTTATCTCCCTTTACGATCTAAATTTTGTAGGTGGGTGTAAACATCATCCTGTCACAAAGTGGTCCTACGATATTGTAGTTATCTCCCTTTATGATCTAAATTTTGTAGGTGGGTGTAAACATCGTCCTGTCACAAAGTCGTCTTACAATATTGTAGTTATCTCCCTTTACGATCTAAATTTTGTAGGTGGGTGTAAACATCGTCCTGTCACAAAGTCGTCTTACAATATTGTAGTTATCTCCCTTTACGATCTAAATTTTGTAGGTGGGTGTAAACATCGTCCTGTCACAAAGTGGTCTTACAATATTGTAGTTATCTCCCTTTACGATCAAAATTTTGTAGGTGGGTGTAAACATCCTGTCACAAAGTGGTCCTACGATATTGTAGTTATCTCCCTTTATGATCTAAATTTTGTAGGTGGGTGTATTAACATCGTCCTGTCACAAAGTGGTCTCACAATATTGTAGTTATCTCCCTTTATGATCTAAATTTTGTAGGTGGGTGTAAACATCGTCCTGTAACAAAGTCGTCCTACGATATTGTAGTTATCTCCCTTTATTATCTAAATGTTGTAGGTTGGTGTGAACATCGTCCTGTCACAAAGTGGTCTTACAAAGATCTGCACGTTCACACCATACTACATGTTACTAAATACTGCCGATCACTCCCTACTGGTTGCTGAGACGACTCCCACGGAGACATGGTACGAAATCAAATCCAAAGAGGTAAGTCATTCTTTTAAATTAGATTTTATGTGTGTATAAATTTTATGTTGATTGTTTGAAACAAGAATTACAATTTTTTTCTTATTTTTGGAGGAAATTGGTGAATTGAGGAAATTTGTGAATTAAGAATGATTTTTTCAGGAGTTAGCTGCAAATTTTGGAAATTTGATTTAAATATGAAATAATTTCATTTGGGAATGAGGCCCATTAATAGCCCCAGAAAGCCCCCAGGAAAAGCCCTGAGAACTGGGGGTATGTCACTCTTTTTTATAATATTTTATTTTCAGTGTCAGCCATTTTGGCCTCAGAATACTGCGAAGGAAATGAAGATGAAAGCCAAGGTGCTTGGCTCAGAGTCTGTCACATCAGAGTTCCTCTTCAACAAAGCTCACAACACGCTAGCCAGACTGAATGACCAGGTGGGATAGAATTGTCAAATAATTTCTTTGCTATATTTATCCTCAAATAAACCCCCTCATTATAATTCTTTTTGCTATATTTATCCTCAAATAAACCCCCTCATTACAATTCTTTTTGCTATATTTATCCTCAAATAAACCCCTCATTATAATTCTTTTTGCTATATTTATCCTCAAATAAACCCCCTCATTACAATTCTTTTTGCTATATTTATCCTCAAATAAACCCCTCATTATAATTCTTTTTGCTATATTTATCCTCAAATAAACCCCCTCATTACAATTCTTTTTGCTATATTTATCCTCAAATAAACCCCTCATTATAATTCTTTTTGCTATATTTATCCTCAAATAAACCCCCTCATTACGATTCTTTTTGCTATATTTATCCTCAAATAAACCCCCTCATTATAATTCTTTTTGCTATATTTATCCTCAAATAAACACTCTCATTACAATTCTTTTTGCTATATTTATCCTCAAATAAACCCCCTCATTACAATTCTTTTTGCTATATTTATCCTCAAATAAACCCCCTCATTACAATTCTTTTTGCTATATTTATCCTCAAATAAACCCCCGCATTACAATTCATTTTGCTATATTTATCCTCAAATAAACCCCCTCATTATAATTCCTTTTAAAAAACCCTCTTTTATCTGACTATTTTGAAATTGAAAGTTCTACAAAAATGAAGACGGAGGCTTATTCGTGGCAACAGCTTATTTGCTGATAAACAAATGTCATTAAAATCTCATCAAGGCCAGGTGTATTATGCGATAGTTCTGTCCATCCATTCCTTCATCTTTCAGCAGCAGATTGACAAAAATAGTATATTGTACTTAGAATAAGCCTGTGCTGGAAATGAAGCCAATTTTTTTTTCCATTTTTACTACATAGGCCAATAATCATGTGTACTTAGCCAATTCCCGGCCCACTTTTGAAATTGTATCCCTAACATTATCAGTTCTTCCCTGTATCCTGCTATCATGCTAAGCTGATTTACTTAAATGTAGCTGATTGCATGATTCTTATACTTTCAAAAATATGAGCTGCCACACCCGGACTAAAGTTCTGATGGAAATTAAAACTAGTGTTCCTACCAAACAGTTTTTGTGTTGCCTTCAGAGAAACACTGTAACATTTTTTTCTAAGAATCAGCTGTACATCAACATCTTAATGATGAAAAATTATTGTTTGAGGAAAAGGTTAAGAAAAATAGCATTTCATTATATGTGCTATAAATGATGGAAGAAACTTTATTGTGTCTGGTATAAAGATGTGGATTTAATCACTTGTACATACTCTACAGTACGGTGGTATCAACGTCGACTGTCAGGTGACCGAGTCTGCCATGGTAACGACCTTCAGCTCCTACAAGGACGGCATGGCCACCGTACAGATTGTCAATCACACTGAGGCAGCGTCTGTCACATTCCATCAAAGGTAAGACAATGACAGTAAATACCAGTCGTAGGACATATTATACTGCTGGTGGTGGGTCCCTCGTGACCAGAGTCACAGGACCAGAGATGTGGGACATTGCATAGGAAGTAGGGTTAGCTCCCTTGTGACCAGAGTCACAGGACCAGAGAAGTGGGACCTTGCATAGGAAGTAGAGTTAGCTCCCTTGTGACCAGAGTCACAGGACCAAAGAAGTCGGACCTTGCATAGGAAGTAGAGTTAGGTCCCTTGTGACCAGAGTCACAGGGCCAAAGAAGTCGGACCTTGCATAGGAAGTAGAGTTATCTCCCTTGTGACCAGAGACAGAGTCACAAGGCTAGAGATGTGGGACCTTGCATAGGAAGTAGAGTTAGGTCCCTTGTGACCAGAGTCAGAGTCACAAGGCTAGAGATGTGGGACCTTGCATAGGAAGTAGAGTTAGGTCCCTTGTGACCAGAGACAGAGTCACAAGGCTAGAGATGTGGGA
Organism: Pecten maximus; assembly: GCF_902652985.1. Taxonomy (NCBI): domain Eukaryota; kingdom Metazoa; phylum Mollusca; class Bivalvia; order Pectinida; family Pectinidae; genus Pecten; species Pecten maximus. Next base: position 22,249,574 of record NC_047031.1, on the reverse strand, counting down.
CCTTGCATAGGAAGTAGAGTTAGGTCCCTTGTGACCAGAGACAGAGTCACAAGGCTAGAGATGTGGGACCTTGCATAGGAAGTAGAGTTAGGTCCCTTGTGACCAGAGACAGAGTCACAAGGCTAGAGATGTGGGACCTTGCATAGGAAGTAGAGTTAGGTCCCTTGTGACCAGAGACAGAGTCACAAGGCTAGAGATGTGGGACCTTGCATAGGAAGTAGAGTTAGGTCCCTTGTGACCAGAGTCAGAGTCACAAGGCTAGAGATGTGGGACCTTGCATAGGAAGTAGAGTTAGGTCCCTTGTGACCAGAGTCAGAGTCAAAAGGCTAGAGATGTGGGACCTTGCATAGGAAATAAGGATAAATAATGATAAATCTAGCCTTGTCGGACATTATTTTGCTTTAAGCCACACTGTCTCCCGATAGGTCAGTGCCACCAGAGAGTTTAAAAGGGTAGATAGGGGATTGAGAGAGAGAAGGACCCAAAAGAAATACACATGTAAAAGTTCAAGGAGTAGTAGTGTGCAGCCAGCCGGGATTGAACCGGTGACCCTCGGCTTACTGGTCCGCCGCTCTACCGACTGAGCTAAAGGGAAATTCCCCCTAGCCGGAAGTTAGAAGGTGATCATACAACTATGTACAGTATTTACAACTAAAACCCGGCCTGCTACACACATCTGCTGAAATATTCACTTTAAGAAGTCTGTGTTGTTCAGAGAGATGAAGACCTTTAAGGGCAATTCAAATCATAGATGCACAATACATAATATAAATGCCACACCTTTATCAAAATAATCTTCAGAAATTGTCACCTGAGAGAAGTAATGCTCAGGTATTTATTGTTAGATAAGCCTCCTCAACTTGTGTGAAAATTAGTAGTATATTTATCCTCAAATAAGCCCATCCCCTAGTGTTAAAGTTCATTACCTATTAATTATCGAAAGAAGCCCCCTCCCATTGTTTGAAAAATAAGTACCATATTTATCCTCCAATAAGCCCCCTCCCATTGGATGAAAATTTAGGACTGTATTTATAAGTCCCCTCCTCTTGTGTGAAAAATTGACAGTATATTTATCCTCAAATGAGCAACCTTCCAGTGTGTGGAATTTTATTATTTATTTTTTTCAATTAAGACTCCTTTTTAACCCTTGCGTGAAAAAATTAGTATAAATTTAGTTAGGAATCTTGTGTATTTGTGAACCAATTTTAGCTAAATATTCTTTTAGTTGATGATTCTGCGAAAATGATGAAGGAGGCTTAATTATGGCATGGATATATTTGCAGATACAATTATGTCATTTTTCTGTTCCAGTGGCTCAAAGAACACACAACTGTTGGGGCCTGGTCACTACATGATGTATACATGGGAAAACACCACTGACAAGCGGGAGATCGTCTGGACATGTGGGGAGAAAAAGGATGTGAAAAACACCCTTGTAGAGGTAAATATTGGTAAAAATACCCATATGGGGTTAACATAAAATGTGTAAAAATACCCATATGGGGTAAATATTGGTAAAAACACACATATGGAGGTAAAACTTGGTAAAAATACCCATATGGGGTTAATATTGGTAACATACCCATATGGGGTTAATATTGGTAACATACCCATATGGGGTTAATATTGGTAACATACCCATGTGGGGGTAAATATTGGGGTTAATATTGGTAACATACCCATATGGGGGTAAATATTGGGATAAATATTGGTTGAAATATCCATATGGGGGTAAATATTGGTAACATACCCATATGGGGTTAATATTGGTAACATACCCATGTGGGGGTAAATATTGGGATAAATATTGGTAACATACCCATATGGGGGTAAATATTGGGATAAATATTGGTTGAAATATCCATATGGGGTGAATATTGGTAAAAAGAGTAATCATTCCTAAAAATTTGTCCAGTTAATAATTCTGAAAACACACTTGTCATGGTAAACATTGAATTTCATAAAAAAAAACACTTGAAAGTGAAAGTAATTATTCTAAAAACATGCATAGCGAGATCAACAATAAAAAGATCTCCAGACAAACGTCAGGACCTACACTGGAGTATAGCTAGTCAGAGTTATTTCCCCTGTGTGTGAAACCATAAATAACATGTGCACCAATAAACAACTTCGACAGAATTTGTAACATTATTGCTTGAAGGGGAATCAGTGTTATATAAATGGATGGTTCTCATGGGGTTGGAGGAGTGGTGCTCTATCATGTTAATAGTTGAGATATTGTATCCATGTAAACAGTACAGTTCAACATCACTATTAGTTGGCTGGGTGACACAGTGGTACGCACCAAGGTGGCTGTGGTTTGATTCCCTGATCAGATGTGAAAATGTATTAATTGAGTCACCTGCCCGTCCACGTGGGTTTTCCATGGGTTCTCTGCTTTCCTTCCACAGTAAGACCCCTTGCCCACTTCCATATGGTCCAACAGGAGTGGGTGATTGATATAAGTTGGTTAATAAGAGTTTACAACATCACTATATATAATATATACCGTGTTTGTCTAGGATGGTTACAACATCACTATATATAATATATACAGTGTTTGTCTAGGATGGTTACAACATCACTATATATAATATATACAGTGTTTGTCTAGGATGGTTACAACATCACTATATATAATATATACCGTGTTTGTCTAGGATGGTTACAACATCACTATATATAATATATACCGTGTTTGTCTAGGATGGTTACAACATCACTATATATAATATATACCGTGTTTGTCTAGGATGGTTACAACATCACTATATATAATATATACCGTGTTTGTCTAGGATGGTTACAACATCACTATATATAATATATACCGTGTTTGTCTAGGATGGTTACGGCATCACTATATATAATATATACCGTGTTTGTCTAGGATGGTTACGGCTGGTTCGCCCTGTCCTCGGACACCAACATCTATTGGGTATCATTCCTGGACGGCATGCAGAGGGTATTGCTGTTCACTGAAGACCTACAGCTCGCAACCCTGGCTCAGCAGGTAGGTTATCATCATAATCTGTCACAACCCTCCCTCAACAGGTATGTTATCATCATAATCTGTGACAACCCTCCCTCGACAGGTAGGTTATCATAATATGTCACGACCCTCCCTCGACAGGTAGGTTATCATAATATTCTGTGACAACCCTCCCCCAACAGGTAGGTTATCATAATATTCTGTGACAACCCTCCCCCAACAGGTAGGTTATCATCATCATCTGTCACGACCCTCCCTCGGCAGGTAGGTTATCATAATAATCTGTCACAACCCTCCCTCAACAGGTAGGTTATCATCATAATATGTGACGACCCTCCCTCGACAGGTAGGTTATCATCATAATCTGTGACAACCCTCCCTCAACAGGTAGGTTATCATCATAATCTGTCACAACCCTCCCTCAACAGGTAGGTTATCATCATAATCTGTGACAACCCTCCCTCGACAGGTAGGTTATCATCATAATCTGTGACAACCCTCCCTCGACAGGTAGGTTATCATCATAATCTGTGACAACCCTCCCTCAACAGGTAGGTAATCATCATAATCTGTCACAACCCTCCCTCAACAGGTAGGTTATCATAATATGTCAAGACCCTCCCTCAGTAGGTAGGTTATCATAATCTGTCACAACCCTCCCTCAACAGGTAGGTTATCATCATAATATGTGACAACCCTCCCTCAACAGGTAGGTTATCATCATAATCTGTGACAACCCTCCCTCGACAGGTAGGTTATCACCATAATCTGTGACAACCCTCCCTCTACAGGTAGGTTATCATCATAATCTGTCACAACCCTCCCTCAACAGGTAGGTTATCATAATCTGTGACAACCCTCCCTCAACAGGTAGGTTATCATAATATGTCACGACCCTCCCTCAACAGGTAGGTTATCACCATAATCTGTGACAACCCTCCCTCTACAGGTAGGTTATCATCATAATCTGTCACAACCCTCCCTCAACAGGTAGGTTATCACCATAATCTGTGACAACCCTCCCTCGACAGGTAGGTTATCACCATAATCTGTGACAACCCTCCCTCTACAGGTAGGTTATCATCATAATCTGTCACAACCCTCCCTCAACAGGTAGGTTATCATAATCTGTGACAACCCTCCCTCAACAGGTAGGTTATCATAATATGTCACGACCCTCCCTCAACAGGTAGGTTATCACCATAATCTGTGACAACCCTCCCTCTACAGGTAGGTTATCATCATAATCTGTCACAACCCTCCCTCAACAGGTAGGTTATCACCATAATCTGTGACAACCCTCCCTCAACAGGTAGGTTATCATCATAATCTGTGACAACCCTCCCTCGACAGGTAGGTTATCACCATAATCTGTCACAACCCTCCCTCGACAGGTAGGTTATCATCATAATCTGTGACAACCCTCCCTCAACAGGTAGGTGTTATCATAATCTGTGACAACCCTCCCTCAACAGGTAGGTTATCATCATAATCTGTGACAACCCTCCCTCGACAGGTAGGTTATCACCATAATCTGTGACAACCCTCCCTCGACAGGTAGGTTATCATCATAATCTGTGACAACCCTCCCTCAACAGGTAGGTTATCACCATAATCTGTCACGACCCTCCCTCAACAGGTAGGTTATCAGCATAATCTGTGATAACCCTCCCTCGACAGGTAGGTTATCATCTGTCACACACAACCTTCACTCATAAACTCTCAGATATTTGCTTGTGTTAAGTCTCTTTCTCAATATACCCAGTCTTCAACATTGGGCACTAGTCCGATTAAAGTCTGCACTTGTATGAAAATATTCAACTAGTCCAATTAGATGAATGGCAATTTTCCTCCAAAATAATGGAAAAGTTATTACCGTGTAATTTGCTCACTAGTGTAATTTGCACAGGTACTTTTTGGGGCTGAAAATGCTGAAAAATATTTCTCTTTGTATATTTTGGTATTAAATGGTATTTTGAACAGTGTAAATCCTATCATAGAATAAGGCATTCGTCGAAGCATTCCAGATTGAAGCTTTTGAATGAACAAGACTTGGTCCCAGATTTTAGTTGTCCATCATTTGGACTAGTAAATTTAAAGCAGGACTATTACAATTTCTGGGTTCAATAGTCCAAATGACAAGTGAGGAAAAAAGTTATAAGACACAACCTGTATACCTGTATCATATCAAAGTTTAATCTTGTTGATGTTGTTATGATATACAGGGTGAACATGGAAACTGACAGTAGCTTATACAGGGTGAACATTGAAACTGACAGTGGCTTATAATGTTTTACCAGTTCTGTTTTGTTTTTCTCAAAATGAATGTTAAAATGATTTCTGTTTTAGTTCTGGTTAACAAACAGAAACAATGTAAGCATGTTAAGTGATAGATTGAAATGTGATAATTTTCAAACTAATTCATTCTTACCGCAAACTGGTCACGTTCTCTCTGAACAGTGTGGAGTGTCTGTCAAAATCATGTAGGTCACATGATAGGGTCACACTGAAAAAATAAGTTGACCAGATTTATACAAATTTGAAAAGGATTTTAATTTTGTCTGTCTGTCTTGAAGTCTGGAAAAATTTACTTAATTATGGTTTCAAACAAACTCTTTTATGCCTTAAATCTTCATACTTAAATCTAACACTGCTCTTTGTAACTCTGAAAATCTTATCAGACTACTGATTACTATCGTGAAAATTCTTAAAAAATAAAAATCTAGCAGCTGGCAAAATTAAAAGAAGATGCTCTTGAAAATCATGTACAGAAAATAATCAAAGAAATGTTTAACTAATTATACCCCCGCAACGAAGTTATTATACCCCCGCAACGAAGTTAGAGGGGTATACTGCAATCAGGTTGTCTGTCTGTCCGTCTGTCTGTAGACACATTTTGTCCGGTTAACTCCTCCTAAACCAATGGGCCGATTTCAATGAAACTTCACACAAATATAGAAGACCATGTGTAGATGTGCATGCCACTTTCTTTTCCTCAAAAGTTTGGTTGCTATGGCAACTGGTCACTATAAACAGGTTTTCCGATGAGAACCATAACTTTTAAGTTTGTGCGGACAACTTCTCCTAAACCGAAGGACCGATTTCAATGAAACCTTACACTAATATAGAGGACCATGTGTAGATGTGTACGCCACTTTCTTTTCCTCAAAAATTTGGTTGCTATGGCAACTGGTCACTATAAACAGGTTTTCCGATAAGAACCATAGCTTTAAGTTTGTCCTGACAACTCCTCCAAAAAAACCAGTTCCAATTCACCATTGACTCGTGCAGATTGGGGGGTATTAGTCAGCCATCCTGGCGACAGTTTTAGTTTAGTTTTATTCTCGCATTAAAGATAGATGCTATGTCAACTTTTGTCATTATCTCTTTTTTTTCGTACATTTTCATTCTTTTTCTTCCAATTTTCCTAATTTTATGTTTCAAATGACTTCTACCAAGGCCTTTACAGAGGCACAGTAGTCTAGTGGTAGGCCGCAGGGCTACATGATCCAAGGGTCATTATTGTGAGTCCTGGCACTGGTCCTTTGTTGTATCCTTGACCAAGTCGTTTTCGTTTTTGCGGTCCAAACGGTTAGACCACTTGGGCTCTTGTTGTTTTCAAATAACATATAACAGTGTGAAGTTTAATGCTGTTTGAATAATCCTACTGACAAGTGTGGCAATTTTATTCAGAAAATGTTAGCAGTACAAGATTCATCATCTGCCCCGAAAGCTGTGGCACAAATTTTTTTAAATTAAAAACCTTCTTTATCAGTTAGTTTGAATTTAAATTAAGGATTGTAAAATTCATGTGCATATTCAATACTGAGTTTGTAGATTACTAATTAATAAATTAATTAGACAAGGGAGGTAATTACATTACACTAAATGACACTTGAAATTAAGGCAGCCAAGTTGATGGCTGTACACACAATTCTCTAATTGTCTTGAAAATCAGAATTTTTTTAAAGTTAATAGATATATGAAATTTTTATATTAAATGGATGTACATGTACGATTCACAAAACGCAATGGTTATTGATATTGACTTTAACCTGTGAACTTTCACCTTTGACTCTAGGCTGGTGAACTGGAGAGGATCGAACAGGAGATAAATGTCTGTGTCCAAGGCCTTGGTTTGTCACTCATCAACGATGTCAGTCAGACAGAAGTGGCCTTCCTCGGGATCACAAGGTATTGTATTTGTACTTAACAACTTCTGGGAATTTCCTTGGGAGATATTTGACATGTTCAAATTTTCACGCTGAACAATTTTGTAGATTTAAACTTTAACCTTGAGCTGCATAATTAAACCCTCACAATGAAGTTGGGGGTATACATGAATAACCCTGTCTAGGTGTCTGAAGTCTGTCTGTCTCGGCAAATGTTGTCTGGAGAACTTCTAAACTTGTGAACTGATTTCAATGAATTTCAGATGAATATAAAGGACCATCTTTAGATGTGCATTCAGTTTTTTTTCATCAAAATTTTGGTTGCCATGGTAACTGGTCACTATGAACAAGTTTTCTGATAAAGGGCCATAACTCTTCAGTCATTTGACCAATTTTGTTCAACCTTGGTCAAATGGCGTAATCATGTATAATTTGACATATTAGATGTTACTGAAACTATTACCATGGTAACGTAATCCAGGCTTCTGATTGGTCAGAATTTAGCTATTAGCTAATTTCGGCCAAATTTGTTATACAGAGGTATTAGGGGATGCTAATTTTAAATATCACTGTATAAGTTTTGTTGCCAGGACAACCAAGCTGAAGCACAATGTGGCTTTGATTGGTAAAAAATTTAATTATGGCTGATTTTGACCAAATTTGTTATATAAATGTAGTAGATGATATGCTAAACATCACTGTATGGGTTTTGTTACCATGAAAACCAAGCTGAAGCGAATATTAGCCTCTTATTGGTTGAATTTAGATACTGCCTTAATTCAGTTAAATTTAATACTTAGGTGAAATAGAGATACAGAAAAAATATTGCCCTCTGATTGGTTGAAATTTAAATATTGTTTGAAATAGGTGGATTTAGTTTAAAATTTGCATATGAATGATTTGTGTGTTTGTACATGAGTGTTTTTATTTAATTTTACATGTCAAGGGAAATTCAAGGTTTTACATGTTGTTAGACCATTCTTTATGTGAAAAAAGTTTCTTCTCTAAGTCAGTTCTGTATTACAGCAATTTTTATACATCTATAAAATTATGGCCCCTGTTCGATAGTCGATATGTCAAAAGAAAATAAGTTTGAGGTAATTACTCTGTTATCAGAAGACTAGTTAGATAAGTTAATAACAGCACTGACATCCATTGAAATATTTAGCAGATATTTTGCTTTTCATATATTGTATGGATAAAAAATTTGGTTTATTGAACTCATATGATAATATAAATTTCACTTGACAGTCACGTAAGAATTAGATCCTATATGTCTGAATTATCAGTACAGTGTGTTAAGTGTGTAAAATGACTGGTTTGATTTTCAAACAGCTCCGGTATTATATGGGAGGAAAAGAAGAAAAGGTACAAGGCTCTCAGTGTGAAGAATGGCCTTGTTCTGGAGGAGGCCTACCAGAAATACCTCATGGAACTAGACCTGGGGCATAGTCCACCCGCTCACCTCAACCTGGAAAACAAAATGGAGGTAGGTACCTCTACGTGTAGTACCTCCATAGCAGCGTTAGTGGGTTAAAATAGGAGACATTATACCATGGTTGTCTATAAATAACAGGGGCCGCGGTGGCCGAATGGTTAATGTGTCACGACACTTTATCACTAGCCCTCCACCTCTGGGTTGCGAGTTTGAAACCCTCATCGGACAGTTGCCAGGTACTGACCGTAGGTCGTTGGTTTTTCTTGGGGTACTCCAGCTTTCTTCCAGTTCCAAAACCTGGCATGTCCTTAAATGACCCTGGCTGTTAATAGGACGTTAAACAAAACAAATTAAATTAATCATAAATAACAACAGTGTTGCCAGATCAATGTCTGTTGTTGATATAAATGCTATTTTTAGTAACGCTAATTTTTGTTGACAGGTTGACTTCGTGGAGATGAAGATGATCCGTCCTAACAAACGAGGAATCAGGCGAAGTTTCCAGGAGGGAATTTGGGTTCAGTACAAAACATCCCCTCACCAGATCCAGGTGCACGCCAAGATAAACAGACTTCAGGTATATTTAATACGTTTAGTGGTAGTGTCCCTTTGCTGTATACAGACCGTCCTAAGTTATTTTCCAGTTAATGTGGAGAGTTTTTGTAAGTCACATTGCTGTTAAGGTAGAGTGTCCAACCACTTTTCTACTGTATACAGGCCTTCATAAGTTATTATCCTGTTATGGTAGAGTGTCCCACCACTTTTCTACTGTATACAGGCCTTCGTAAGTTATTATCCTGTTTTTATAAGGTAGAGTGTCCCACCACTTTTCTACTGTATACAGGCCTTCGTAATTAGTTATTATCCTGTTATGGTAGAGTGTCCCACCACTTTTCTACTGTATACAGGCCTTCGTAAGTTATTATCCTGTTATGGTAGAGTGTCCCACCACTTTTCTACTGTATACAGGCCTTCGTAAGTTATTATCCTGTTTTTATAAGGTAGAGTGTCCCACCACTTTTCTACTGTATACAGGCCTTCGTAAGTTATTATCCTGTTATGGTAGAGTGTCCCACCACTTTTCTACTGTATACAGGCCTTCGTAAGTTATTATCCTGTTTTTATAAGGTAGAGTGTCCCACCACTTTTCTACTGTATACAGGCCTTCGTAAGTTATTATCCTGTTTTTATAAGGTAGAGTGTCCCACCACTTTTCTACTGTATACAGGCCTTCGTAAGTTATTATCCTGTTATGGTAGAGTGTCCCACCACTTTTCCACCACTTTTCTACTGTATACAGGCCTTCGTAAGTTATTATCCTGTTATGGTAGAGTGTCCCACCACTTTTCTACTGTATACAGGCCTTCGTAAGTTATTATCCTGTTATGGTAGAGTGTCCCACCACTTTTCTACTGTATACAGGCCTTCGTAAGTTATTATCCTGTTTTTATAAGGTAGAGTGTCCCACCACTTTTCTACTGTATACAGGCCTTCGTAAGTTATTATCCTGTTTTTATAAGGTAGAGTGTCCCACCACTTTTCTACTGTATACAGGCCTTCGTAAGTTATTATCCTGTTTTTATAAGGTAGAGTGTCCCACCACTTTTCTACTGTATACAGGCCTTCGTAAGTTATTATCCTGTTTTTATAAGGTAGAGTGTCCCACCACTTTTCTACTGTATACAGGCCTTCGTAAGTTATTATCCTGTTTTTATAAGGTAGAGTGTCCCACCACTTTTCTACTGTATACAGGCCTTCGTAAGTTATTATCCTGTTTTTATAAGGTAGAGTGTCCCACCACTTTTCTACTGTATACAGGCCTTCGTAAGTTATTATCCTGTTTTTATAAGGTAGAGTGTCCCACCACTTTTCTACTGTATACAGGCCTTCGTAAGTTATTATCCTGTTTTTATAAGGTAGAGTGTCCCACCACTTTTCTACTGTATACAGGCCTTCGTAAGTTATTATCCTGTTTTTATAAGGTAGAGTGTCCCACCACTTTTCTACTGTATACAGGCCTTCGTAAGTTATTATCCTGTTATGGTAGAGTGTCCCACCACTTTTCTACTGTATACAGGCCTTCGTAAGTTATTATCCTGTTTTTATAAGGTAGAGTGTCCCACCACTTTTCTACTGTATACAGGCCTTCGTAAGTTATTATCCTGTTTTTATAAGGTAGAGTGTCCCACCACTTTTCTACTGTATACAGGCCTTCGTAAGTTATTATCCTGTTATGGTAGAGTGTCCCACCACTTTTCTACTGTATACAGGCCTTCGTAAGTTATTATCCTGTTTTTATAAGGTAGAGTGTCCCACCACTTTTCTACTGTATACAGGTCTTTGTAAGTTATTATCCTGTTATGGTAGAGTGTCCCACCACTTTTCTACTGTATACAGGCCTTCGTAAGTTATTATCCTGTTTTTATAAGGTAGAGTGTCCCACCACTTTTCTACTGTATACAGGCCTTCGTAAGTTATTATCCTGTTATGGTAGAGTGTCCCACCACTTTTCTACTGTATACAGGCCTTCGTAAGTTATTATCCTGTTATGGTAGAGTGTCCCACCACTTTTCTACTGTATACAGGCCTTCGTAAGTTATTATCCTGTTTTTATAAGGTAGAGTGTCCCACCACTTTTTAGGTCACCTGAGACAAAGTCTCAAGTGACCTATTCTAATCCCCTTTTGTCCGTCGTCGTGCGTCGTGCGTCGTCCGTCGTCCGTCGTCCGTCGTGCGTCCGTAAACAATTAACATTTTCAACTTCTTCTCCAAAACCCACCAACCAAATTCTATGAAATTTGGCAGGAAGCTTGTATGGCTAAAGGTCAACCAAAATTGTAAATTATATGGTCCCCACCCCCCAGGGGCCTGAGGGGCAGGGCAAAAAAGGGCCAAATTGACTAAAACTTCAAAAATCTTCTTCTCTACTCTCAGATATACTGGAATCAAACACTCTTCATAGATGGAAGGGTCTTAAGGTGCTTTACCAAAATTGTAAATTTCATGACCCAGGGGTTTCACGTTTGCCCCTGAGGAGGGGCTAAACTTTACTATAGTTTATATAGGGAAATCACATTTTTGACTTTAATTTATTTTATTTCTATTGGAATTCATTCTAATTTTGTAAACATTGTCAGCATGGGATGACAGTTTGATAGCATGCACATGTTGGCCCTGACTGACCCCCAGGGGCTGATGGGCAGGGCTAAAAAGGGCCAAATTGACTAAAACTTCAAAAATCTTCTTCTCTTCTCTCAGATATGCTGCAATCAAACACTCTTCATAGATGGAAGGGTCTTAAGGTGTTTTACCAAAATTGTAAATTTCATGACCCAGGGGTTTCACGTTTGCCCCTGGGGAGGGGCTAAACTTTACTATAGTTTATATAGGGAAATCACATTTTTGACTTTAATTAATTTTATTTCTATTGGGATTCATTCTTATTTTGTAAACATTGTCAGCTTGAGATGACAGTTTGATAGCATGCACATGTTGGCCCTGACTGACCCCCAGGGGCTGATGGGCGGGGCTAAAAAGGGCCAAATTGACTAAAACTTCAAAAATCTTCTTCTCTACTCTCAGATATGCTGCAATCAAACACTATTCATAGATGGAAGGGTCTTAAGGTGCTTTACCAAAATTGTAAATTTCATGACCCAGGGGTTTCACGTTTGCCCCTGGGGAGGGGGTAAACTTTACTATAGTTTATATAGGGAAATCACATTTTGACTTTAATTTATTTTATTTCTATTGGGATTCATTCTAATTCTATAAACATTGTCAGCATGGAATGACAGTTTGATGGCATGCACATGTTGGCCCTGACTGACCCCCAGGGGCTGATGGGCGGGGCTAATTGACTTAAACTTCAAAAATCTTCTTCTCTACTCTCAGATATACTGGAATCAAATACACTTCATAGATAGCCGGGTTTGAAGGTTCTTTACCAAAATTGTGAATTTCAAGTCCCTAGGGTCTTAAGTTTGCCCTGGGGTGAGGCTAAACTTAACTATAGTTTATATAGGGAAATCACATTTTTGACGGATTTGTTTTTGATTTCTATTGGAATTCATTCTGGTTAACATTTTTAGCATGGAATGAAAGTTTGATAATATGCATATGTTGGCCCTGACTGACGCCTAGGGGCTGATGGGGGGGGGGGGGGGGGGGGGGGGCGCAAAAGGGGTCAATTAAATAAACTGAAATATTTCAAATCTCAGGTGACCGTTAAGGCCCATGGGCCTCTTGTCTACTGTATACAGGCCTTCGTAAGTTATTATCCTGTTTTTAGCCCACCATCATCAGATGGTGGGCTATTCAAATCGCCCTGCGTCCGTGGTCCGTGGTCCGTCCGTCCCTCCGTCCGTCCCTCCGTCCGTAAACAATTCTTGTTATCGCTATTTCTCAGAAAGTACTGACGGGATCTTTCTCAAATTTCATATGTAGGTTGCCCTTGGTGCCTAGTTATGCATGTTGCGTTTTGAGACCAATCGGAAAACAACATGGCCGACAGGCAGCCATCTTGGATTTTGACCATTGAAGTTTGTTATCGCTATTTCTGAGAAAGTACTGAAGGGATCTTTCTCAAATTTCATATGTAGGTTCCCCTTGGTGCCTAGTTATGCATATTGCGTTTTGAGACCAATCGGATAACAACATGGCCGACAGGCAGCCATCTTGGATTTTGACAATTGAAGTTTGTTATCGCTATTTCTGAGAAAGTACTGAAGGGATCTTTCTCAAATTTCATATGTAGGTTCCCCTTGGTGCCTAGTTATGCATATTGCGATTTGAGACCAATCGGAAAACAACATGGCCGACAGGCAGCCATCTTGGATTTTGACAATTGAAGTTTGTTATCACTATTTCTGAGAAAGTACTGAATGGATCTTTCTCAAATTTCATATGTAGGTTCCCCTTGGTGCCTAGTTATGCATATTGCGATTTGAGACCAATCGGAAAACAACATGGCCGACAGGCAGCCATCTTGGATTTTGACAATTGAAGTTTGTTATCACTATTTCTGAGAAAGTACTGAATGGATCTTTCTCAAATTTCATATGTAGGTTCCCCTTGGTGCCTAGTTATGCATATTGCGATTTGAGACCAATCGGAAAACAACATGGCCGACAGGCAGCCATCTTGGATTTTGACAATTGAAGTTTGTTATCACTATTTCTGAGAAAGTACTGAATGGATCTTTCTCAAATTTCATATGTAGGTTTCCCTTGGTGCCTAGTTATGCATATTGCGTTTTGAGACCAATCAGAAAACAACATGGCCGACAGGCAGCCATCTTGGATTTTGACAATTGAAGTTTGTTATCACTATTTCTGAGAAAGTACTGAATGGATCTTTCTGAAATTTCATATGTAAGTTTCCCTTGGTGGCTAGTTATGCATATTGCGTTTTGAGACCAATCTGATAACAACATGGCCGACAGGCAGCCATCTTGGATTTTGACAATTGGAAGATTGTTATCGCTATTTCTCAGAAAGTACTGAAGGGATCTTTCTCAAATTTCATATGGAGGTTCCCCTTGGTGCCTCTTTATGCTTATTGCATTTTGAGACCAATCTGAAAATAACATGGCCGACAGGCAGCCATCTTGGATTTTGACAATTGAAGTTTGTTATCGCTATTTCTGAGAAAGTACTGAAAGGATCTTTCTCAAATTTCATATGGAGGTTCCCCTTGGTGCCTCTTTATGCTTATTGCATTTTGAGATCAATTGGAAAACAATATGGACGACAGACCGCCATCTTGGATTTTGACAATTGAAGTTTGTTATCTCTATTTCTCAAAGTACTGAATGGATCTTGCTCAAATTTCATAAGTAGGCTCCCCCTGGTCCCTTGTATTGCATTTTTGGACCAGTCTGTCCTGAAAACAACCTGGCAAACAAACAGCCATTATCGTTAAATCTCAAATTTCTTATATAGCTAGGATTCCCTTGTTTGAAAAGTACTGGAGGGATGTCTCAATTTGCACAGATTAGTAAAATGAAGGAAAAGTAGAGAAAAGATCAATCTGACATGAAACTTATGAAGATCATTCAATGGTGGGCGCCAAGATCCCTCTGGGATCTCTTGTTATAAGGTAGAGTGTCCCACCACTTTTCTACTGTATACAGGCCTTCGTAAGTTATTTTCCTGTTATGGTAGAGTATCCCACCACTTTCTTACTATATATTGGACTTAATTGGTTATTTTCTTTGGTCACCATCATGGTAATTATGACATTGTTATTTACTGACCAGCTGGACAACCAGATGACCGGTGCTGTGTTCCCGACAGTCCTATCTCCTGTACCCCTACCCAAGTCTGTTGCTGCCGATAGTGGTAAGTCTGTAATTTTTAGTCCACCATCATCAGATTGTGGGCTTTTCAAATCGCCCAACATCTGTGGTACGTCCATAAAGTTCATTCGTAGGTTCCCCTTGGTCCCTACTTGTGCAGATTTAGGTTCGTCTCTGATTGGAAAAAGACAAAAAAGGCTGACAGAGGGATATTCATCAAACTTCACATGTTGTCTTCTGACAACTCCTGTTTGTTATGGTGATGGAAAACTTAATTTAATTTGAGAGGTTATTGTATTATGATAAGTGGGATCTGGTGTATATTACAGAAAACTACGGGCGAATCTGTAAGTATTTGGCCGTCAGTTATCAAAAGTGGTTTGTCTGTCTTACCTTATTAGTGAAACCGGGGAAATGTAGATTTCCTCTCCATCTGTCTTGTAAGTATGTAAGTAATGTCCAATGTTTGTCAGTACTCTAGAGGCTACTTCTAGTAATAGTGTCCTTGACCCAAAACATAATATCTCGGAAAAGTTTGGGTTTGGTTCTTGGGTCAAGGTCACTGTTATCATTTGTAGTGGGGGCTAGGAACATGTATGTTTTAGCAATACTCAGTATGCGTGTATATCATTATTTGACAGACATTTATGATATGGTGGTATCTTATTTTTCAGTCCCTAAGCCATTCACAGAGGTCAGCATCATGTTAAGAAAACATGAACACGACAGCATGCTCCAATTTAAGTATGTCAGCTTTCCTATCTGTCCAATAATAAGAGAAAGTTTCACCTAGTGGTATATTATTAAGCTCAGATCCAAATTCATCCTACACATATAAATGAATAAAATAAATAACATGAAAATATATACAAAATAATTTATTCTTGCTATAACAAGCATTTTATTTGCTTAATGGAAAATGTTTGTTATAATGATATAAACAGTAAGAACTTTATATCTCACTCATATATTTTGGAATCTTTATGCGAGTAACTTCTATCCCATTAAGGTCTTGTTTCTCTCCTGGATATTTAAGAATTCTTATAAGATAATTTTTAAACTATACTCATACAGATGATATATTAAAATCCTGGTAGGAGTAATTTCTTGTAATATTATATTGAGATCTTTTTCTCTCCCTCAGATATTTTAGAATCCTGGTAGGAGTAATTTCTATCAAGATCTTTTTCTCCCTCAGATATTTTAGAATCCTGGTAGGAGTAATTTCTATCAAGATTTTTTTCTCTCCCTCAGACATTTTAGAAACCTCATAGGGGTAATTTCTATCAAGATCTTTTTCTCTCCCTCAGATATATTAGAATCCTGTTAGGAGTAATTTCTATTAAGATTTTTTTCTCCCTCAGATATTTTAGAATCTTGGTAGGAGTAATTTCTATTAAGATCTTTTTCTCTCCCTCAGATATTTTAGAATCCTGGTAGGAGTAATTTCTATCAAAATCTTTTTCTCTCCCTCAGATATTTTAGATTGCTAGTAGGAGTAAATTCTTGTAATATTATATTAATATCTTTTTCTCTCCCTCAGATATTTTAGAATCCAGCTGGTAGGAGTAATATTATATTAAGATCTTTTTTTTCCCCTCAGATATTTTAGAATCCAGCTGGTAGGAGTAATATTATATCAAGATCTTTTTTTTTCCCTCAGATATTTTAGAATCCAGCTGGTAGGAGTAATATCTATTAAGATCTTTTTCTCTCCTTTAAGGTACTTTAAGGTCTTGGTCCAGGAAATGCAGCTGAAGGTTGATCAGGGATTCCTTAACAACATCATCGATCTCTTCTCTTCCAACCAAGATGTCTCCAGGGAACAGGAGGTACACACTCTCTCATTGGTCAAACACTTTATTACAAGCATTTTGATTGGTTGTCCTCAGATAGCTTGTTCTGATTGGACAGATTGATAATGAGATTGTAATAAGTTTCCTGATAGGATAAGTACGAAATATACCTGGTACTGATTGACAACTGGAGGATTAGAGTAATGAACTATTTTTAGCAAATTTGAGTTAATATGAAAAATTTTAGGAGTCATTCTGTGCAAAAAAAAAGGAGGGGGGGGGGGGGAATGAATGAATAGGCTATTTTCACTAAGTTTTGGTGATCTTTTACTTTGATTACGGCCAGACTCTGGTATTCATTGTGGAATCTGTCTACTGGACATCACAGAAATGCCCCGAAACTACCTTCATGGACATTGGATCTCCCACTCCCCCTATATTCTATTATTGCGTTATTGAACATAGTTTTAAGGGATATAAATTGAAACTTAATTTAACTTAACTCAGATCTTAAGGGCTTAAATATAAACTTGTATCGTCTTATTATCTGTGTTAGACTACAGAGTTCATTAAGGACTGTGACAAGGTCCAGGTCAAGTTGATGGATGAGGTTGGACTTTCCTTGGCTGACGAACAGAAGAATTTCTATGATTACCTTCACTTCTCGCCAATTAAGGTAAAAATCAGCTTATAATAAGAATGTACTTTACCTTTAAATATTGTGTCATGTATACAGGAGATCAAAAATCTAGTTTTGATTGAATTCAGAGAAAAGATCAGGCTATCAGCTTTCAATTTCCTTTAGGATTTTAGGTTTTGAAGTGTATTTTCATTGGTTGAAATTTCAACTGCATGGGGTGAGCTGTGCTGTGATTGGCTGTGCGTGTTTGTTGTATTCACTTTCCAATTTTATTTAGGGATTTGTTACTTGTATATTATACTTTCGATGAAGAAAGCTGTCATAATAATGATCAAATGCTGCTATACTAATTCAGAGGTTGTACTTTCAAGTAAGGCCTGTAACTATTGGTTGATTTTCCCAACTTGTGTTGTAAAAAGTGTTTTGATTGGTTGGCAGATCCATTTGAGTTTCTCCCTGCAAGGAGGAGGAGGGGATGGTAAGCCGACTCAGATCCATGCCAACGTCATCAATATTTTCCTACAGAGTGTCGGAGTGGTTCTCACTGATGTACAGGATGTTGTCTTCAAGTATGTCAGAAGTTATCTCCCTTACATTATCAGTTAAAACAATTCAGCATGAATAATTATCTACTGTGTTTAACAGGATTGGACTCAAACACCAAGGATCTTGGGTCATTGTATGCTCAAAATAACTTACCTAAAATAAAACCTGAATTAAAGATTCTTTGACTTTTTTTTATAATTTAGTTAGTTTATTGTACTTTTGAATGTCTTTGCTCTTGTTTTTTTTTAGACTTGGGTTCTTCCAGAAGGAGCACTGTTTTTATAATCAATCCCAGCTGGTGGGTCAAATGAGTATGCACTATGCAGGCCAGGTAAGATCTGTTTCAATAGAAGTTAAAAGTAAAAACAGGTGTCCTTGTGTATTTGATACTATAAAAAGTGTACCAGTTGACTGTCAATCATATTGTCTGTTATATCATTACATACAATACGATGTACATGCTTATTGGTCTAGGTACAAGTACAAACTCCCAAACATTAGAACAATAGATCTAACTGCAGTACATGATTATATATACAATGTACATGGTGCAGGGCCTAACTATACATGATTATATATACAATGTGCATGGTGCAGGACCTAACAATACATGATAATATACACGATGTACATAATGCAGGGCCTAACAATACATGATAGTATATACAATGTACAAGATGCAGGGCCTAACTATACATGATTATATATACAATGTACATGGTGCAGGGCCTAATAATACATGATTATATACACAATGTACATGGTGCAGGGCCTAATAATACATGATAATATATACAATGTACATAGTGCAGGACCTAACAATACACGATAGTATATACAATGTACAAGATGCAGGGCCTAACAATACACGATAATATATACAATGTACAAGATGCAGGGCCTAACTACATGTGTATACATGATAATATATATACAATGTACATGGTGCAGGGCCTAACTATACATGATAATATATACAATGTACATGGTGCAGGACCTAACAATACATTATAATATATACAATGTACATGGTGCAGGACCTAACAATACATTATAATATATACAATGTACATGATGCAGGGCCTAACTACATGTGTATACATGATAATATATATACAATGTACATGGTGCAGGGCCTAACTATACATGATAATATATACAATGTACATGGTGCAGGACCTAACAATACATTATAATATAAACAATGTACATGGTGCAGGGCCTAACTATACATGATAATATATACAATGTACATGGTGCAGGACCTAACAATACATTATAATATAAACAATGTACATGGTGCAGGACCTAAAAATACATTATAATATATACAATGTACATGATGCAAGGCCTAACAATACATGATTATATGTACATGATACAGGGAATAACTAGTAATTGCTACAGCGTCATATGCAAGTCTATCAAACAGGGTTCTGGCTGAGAATTGGATAACCAGTGATCTTAGATTGCGGTCAAGTCATTTCAATTCAGTCTGATAACACTATAATTATTGTGGTCAAGTCAATTCAATTCAGTCTGATAACACTATAATTATTGCGGTCAAGTCAATTCAATCTAGTCTGATAACACTATAATTATTGTGGTCAAGTCAATTCAATTCAGTCTGATAACACTATAATTATTGCGGTCAAGTCAATTCAATCTAGTCTGATAACACCATAATTATTGTCTAATTGAAAAAATAGAAGTTGAAACACCATTGTGACATTATAAATAAATGATGTTGTAATGAATGCTTGGAGACTCGAATGAAAAGTGCCAGTGTCATGTCGATAATCTCAGAACCTCTATAGGGTGTTGCCATTATACAGCTGTTCTAATCAGGGAACATAAAATTTTAAAATTTACACTACAACTTTATCTTCCAGTTAATGGCACTGCAGTTTGCCATAGTGTAGCACTGCGGATATAAATTGATAAATAGAACATTTTTCATCTTGTAATAGATATAGTCTGCAGACTAAATCTGTTATGTTGTCCCTTGTAGGCCATCAAACAGATGTACGTTTTGGTGCTCGGACTTGACGTCCTGGGAAATCCGTTTGGACTATTGCGAGGAATGGCAGAGGGTATAGAAGATCTCTTCTATGAGCCGTATCAGGTAAAGTAAAGTGAAACCTGATTTGTATGACAGCCTTTATCAGGCGACCAAATCCATCAGGACAGCGACATGCTCCACTGTCATTACCTTCAATTTATCCTGCAACTGCCACCGCATTGTCGGAATACACCCACCGTATATATTTTTGCTGTATACGGCAGTGACGGAAAACAGCTGTATTTTGGAATCTTAGCACGTGCGTCAGTTCGACTGACCTACTTCAAAGTGAAACTACGTTTAGAAGGCGAACATATTTCTATCATTTTTGACACCATTTCACTTCAAAATGATTATTTTTTATGAGTATTTTTATGACTGTTGCAGGATAAATAGAATACATGGTCAGTGTCTTAAAATATAAGCTGTATTTTTAGCTCGGGACAGAAAGACAAAAGTGGCTCGTCAAGGCTCGCCACTTTTGTCTTTCTTTACCCTCGCCAAAATACAGCTTATATTTTAAGACACTGACCATGTATTCTCTATGACTCTACACATTGGTCAGATAGAGTGTGGGTAAGGTCAGGTCTTACTGTATTGGTCAATGTTAATAGGTCAGTTATAATGAAATCTGAAGGGTCAAAATGTAGGTATGTCAAAAAGACATGTCCCTTCAAACACGAGTCGGATCTCAATTTGGGGAGTAAAAAACAAATTGGCAAGGATTATCTGGATGCTCTGATATATCTAAAGTGATCAAGACTCGTAGATTTAGGAAATGATGGAAGCTTTGCAAATGAATATAATAATGAATATAATATGTGAAATAAAGTGTTAATGAAATTTTCTGATGGAATGCTTCATAACTTTTAGGGTGCCATTCAGGGGCCTGAAGAGTTTGCTGAAGGTCTGGCCCTCGGAGTAAGGAGCTTGTTTGGCCATGCTGTTGGTAAGAGTGTGTTTGGATAAACAGTGGTACTGACCTGTGTACAAGGCTGCCAGTGTTCAGTAATGTAGAATAGTATCTTGGACTTGTTTAATATAATCTGCTACTTCTCAACTATTTCATCAATAAAGGGTCAAGGTTACTTACAATTTTATGTGGGTACTGGTAAGGGGACATGTATTGCTTTAGCAATGCTCTCAGAATGCTTGTTGATTAGATATCTTTATAGTCAGGATAGAACTGTAATTATAATACACTGTATATGTTTAAATATGTATGTAATATAATATATGTTATATATGAAAATTTTATTTATTTTACACAAACCTATCAATTTCTTTATTCATTGAGAGTTAGAAATCTATAAATAACATTTCCTGTCCGGGACTAATTACCTACAAAGAGTAGACTGATTGATAAGTTTTGAGCCTCGTATTGAGGATTTGAATTTTGCCAAACATATGTTGTATTATTTTTCAACATAATCCCCTTCAGTATCTAGACACTTTTGCCAGTGGTGTTTAAGGGCCTCAATGCCACTTTTATAGAACTCCTTTTCTTGGCTGTTCAGAACATCATCCATTTCATGTTTGGGTTAGGATGCCTGAAGTAGCTGTTTTGGAAATAGATGAAAGTCTGATGGAGCGAGATCAGATGAATAAGGCAGGATGCTCTATCAATTTAAAGCCACAATCGTGGATGGCAACCAAATCAATGACAGACTCTTCCACCGATTTTGTCAGTTTTGCAAAAGCTGCTTGTCTTGTTTACTTTAGAGTGCTACCTTGTCGATATAAACTAACCAAATGAGACCAGTCCTTGGGTACACGACCCTATATAGTCAGCGAATGGTAGGACTTAAAAAGAACATTCTTGTGTACCGCCTTCAATAGGATGCTCACAACTTATCAATCAGCCCTCATGCTTGAAAGGCAAGTGTGTATAAACCTTGCTCCAACTGACCAATTTTATTACTACAAATGATAATGTCACTTTTCCTCACCAGGGGGAGCTGCTGGTGCTGTGTCCAGGATAACAGGAACTCTGGGTAAAGGTTTTGCGGCCTTGACCTTGGATGATGACTACCAAAAGAAAAGACGAGAGGCCATGAACAAACGCCCAGCAAACGTGAGGGAAGGATTAGCTCGAGGAGGCAAGGGACTTGTCATGGTAAGAGAAAAAGGGCATCAACTCTTACAATTAAATCCGTTTTTGATTTACTGAATAACATCCCTATTGTTGGTGGAAAACCACGCCCATGCATGTCAGCCTTACTATTTGACACTAGTGAAGGGTAATCCCAGCCTTCCTGAATTAAAGTTCTATATTTATTTTCTAAATATAGTTTATAGGACACCCCACCTGGTCACATAATACTGACAACAGGTGGACCAGTCGTCCCACTCATTAGGTGCTGAGTCTTACATATCAGCAGGAGAAGAAACTATCATTTATAGCTCACCTATTTAAATGACTTCTTCTCAATACCCAATTGGCACAGGAGCCTGAAATTTGGCCTGTAGCATGCTGTTGGGCTACCAAATTTGTTAAAATGAATGACCTTGAGTGGTCAAATGTTCTTAAATATTCAAATAACAAGGAGGCCCAGTTTCCTTATATATATTGGGCATGTTACATGCTGGTATGAAGGTGAAAATGAATTACCTTCACTTACATCCAGGGTCATAGGTGTCAGATTTGTTTAAAACAATTAAACTAGTTCTTCTGAAAACTCAGAATCCCAATGCTGTTTTCACTGGGCCGAATGCTCAACTAAAGCCTAAAAGTGAGGCAGTGTCATGGGAGATATTAGGAAAAAAATACAAGTTCATTCATAAAAAAATTATATAGTGATAACCAGAGTATCAGAACTACAATTTTAATATTATTTGTTTGTATTACCAGGGAGTATTTGACGGTGTAACTGGAATTGTGAGGAAGCCAATTGAAGGAGCCAAGAATGAAGGTGTCGGCGGATTCTTTAAAGGTAGATGACTCAGCATTATATATGATATTGAAAAACATGATGATTTTTAACTTTACTTGTAAAAGTCTTATTTCAGTCTCTTCCTCTATGTTTACTATCAAAACTTCAAAACTTCAGAACATTCTGTGTTATTTTCAGACATTTTACTCTGAGTTTATGTCACCACTGAATATTATAATAGTAATCAAGAAATTAACAACACTCAATAAAGGGCCTCAAGTAAATGTATGGTGCACTGAACAATAACCTCAAATAATTGCTCTGATTGGCATGCAGTAGATCTCTTAGGTTACAGAATAAAAATGGTATTTATGTATATTGAAGTCTAATTTGTTGCAAGCTGAGAAATTGCAGAGATATTTTATCAATGAACTACCACAGCATTGATTTATTTATATGAATTATCTCCCTTGTAGGTGTTGGAAGGGCTCTGTTGGCATTTATTTATATGAATTATCTCCCTTGTAGGTATTGGGAAGGGTTTGGTCGGCATTTATTTATATGAATTATCTCCCTTGTAGGTGTTGGGAAGGGTTTGGTCAGCATTTATTTATATGAATTATCTCCCTTGTAGGTGTTGGGAAGGGCTTCGTCGGCATTTATTTATATGAATTATCTCCCTTGTAGGTGTTGGGAAGGGCTTGGTCGGCGTGGTTACCAGACCTACGAGTGGAGTGATTGACTTTGCCAGCAGTTCACTAGAGGGCATCAAAAGGTACTGGTCTTAGATGACTGTCTAAAATCCTTTTACAATTATAAAAGATGGTAGAAATGGTGAAGTCATATGTGTTCATTACCACACTGCAGAGAAAATCTGATGAGGTCAAATATGCAAAGGACTAAAAAAAAATCTAATCTTTTCTTAAGAAACTATGCTGGAATTTTAAATCATAATTCGGAAAGAGGAATTGTAAAGAACATGTGATGAATTCTGTTACAGGATTACAGATTTTTCAGAAGAAATTCGTAGGATAAGACCACCAAGACGTTTCCATAGTGACAGGGTTATTCGTCCATACAACAAGCAGGAAGCAGAGGGATATGCTATTCTTAGTGTAAGCTGAGTGATAGTTCCCATAATCTATCAAAAATGATGTACATATATTACATTAGTATATCTGTATGCTCCATCTACCAAGGGCATTATGTGCATAAATGTAATGCAATTAAATTAAGTTCGAAATATGTGAACATAGATTTATATAAAAAAAAAAAATTAAAAAAAATAAAATAATAATAATTATTTATATACAGTACTATATGTATATAATGTTGGTTATATGTAATTATCTATCTTGCCTATTCAAAGACTTGAAAGACCAATTGTTTTAGTGGAGAGTTTTGTTGACATGTTTCGGCTGTATGGTAGACTTCACCAGACATCAGCAGACATCCGCTTCCCTATAGCTGAAACATGTCAACAACGCTCTCCATAAATTGGACCATTGAATGAATCTCTTATTTAGCTCACCGTTTTTACACACATATTACCTGGTGTTTTGGTGAGACTTTGTGTATACATATGTATCCACAGCAGATTGCTATCGTCTATATTGGTACAATTCTCTACCTTCTGGGACGTTGTGTCTCCACCCACATGTAATGGACATTGTGTCTCCATCCCCTGTAATGGACGCTGTGTCTCCACCCCCCTGTAATGGACGTTGTGTCTCCACCCCTTGTAATGGACATTGTGTCTCCACCCCCCTGTAATGGACGTTGTGTCTCCACCCCCCTGTAATGGACGTTGTGTCTCCACCCCCCACCCCCCCTCCCCCCCACCCCTGTAATGGACGTTGTGTCTCCACCCCCTGTAATGGACGTTGTGTCTCCACCCCCTGTAATGGATGTTGTGTCTCCACCCCCCTGTAATGGACGTTGTGTCTCCACCCCCTGTAATGGACGTTGTGTCTCCACCCCCTGTAATGGACGTTGTGTCTCCACCCCCTGTAATGGACGTTGTGTCTCCATCCCCCTGTAATGGACGTTGTATCTCCACCCCCCTGTAATGGACGTTGTGTCTCCACCCCCTGTAATGGACGTTGTGTCTCCATCCCCCTGTAATGGACGTTGTGTCTCCACCCCCCTGTAATGGACGTTGTGTCTCCACCCCCTGTAATGGACGTTGTGTCTCCACCCCCTGTAATGGACGTTGTATCTCCACCCCCCTGTAATGGACGTTGTGTCTCCACCCCCATGTAATGGTATATTTTGTTTCCACAGGAGACAGAGAAAGGTAAATTTGCCACTACCGATCATTATGTTGCCCACCTGGTTCTGAGTCGTGACAGCAAACATGTCCTCGTCGTCACAGATAAGTAAGTTGACTCCATTTTTCTTTCAGGCTTTATATTTCTGAATCAAAAAAAAAAAATTAATAAGAAATTAAGAATTTATAGATATATAAACATAAGTACACTTTATATCCAAGCTTTTTGTGTTGCACACGGAGACATTTCTCCAACTTCTATTACATATAGTTGGTATTGGCTTACTTCTTCATACAAAAAAGCTCTATACAACAAGTTTCCTCCAGCAAATGACAAATTGCCCCATGGCAACGAAAAGCATGGAAATAGAGTGGACATGTATTCTGTAAATGTGTATGTTTAACTGTTTTATATTTACCGTTCAACTAAGGCTAAGATTAATGTGTAATAGTTTGTGTTGAGGGAACAGAGAATTGAAGCTTGATATTATAATGACACAAAATTTTACGTTAAAATTTGCTTTTGTTCATAATTATTATTATCTACTAAAAGTTCATAACCTTTGTGGAGATTTTGTTTTCATTGAATTTCTGTGATTTGACATGAATTCATATAATAATGATAATATATAATTTATATATATAGATTTATTTATATAATAATATATGTTTTATATATATATATTTATATGATAATATACACATACGATTTATATATATATATTTATATTATAATATCAATATATAATTTATATGTATATATTTATATATAATGTAAGTACATGTAGTCACATTACTTTTCATCCATGATAATCAAGTTCCTACAGAACAGCATTGAAAAACACATTTGAACCCAGGGTAAACCATACTAGTGGTCAAATACACATTTTGTGCTTAGGCTAAAATAATGATATTATAGTAATTATATAGATGGTGGTGAATCTGATATATGAATTGAAGAAATGTCAGAAAGAATTAAACTGAGATATCTTATTAAATTTTTAGGCTTTTATTTTAAAACAGATACATGTCATGATTTAAGTTAAAAGAAAATCGATTTGAGCACAGATTTCATGGTTGAGCATGAGAATTAGTTCATAAATACAGGCTTGTTTGTTACATATATGGTACATCTATGATATGTATTTTTGATATGATTTGTTTTTTTATCTATTATCATCAGTGGCTTCATATTAAATAGCACAACTACATGACTTTACATGTCATTGTTTTAGGCGAGTGATCTTTGCTAACCGCGGAGAATTGTTTGGTCACTGGGACGCTGACTGGACCTATACTTGGGTAGAAATGAAGGAGCCACCCAAGAGGTCACAAAAGGGCATAGAAATCTACCTCAAGGTAAGGTCAAGGTTGAGGTGACAAAGGGCATAGAAATCTAACTCAAGATAAGGTCAAGGGTGAGGTCACAAAAGGGCATAAAATCTAACTCAAGGTAAGGTCAAGGTTGAGGTCACAAAAGGGCATAGAAATCTACCTCAGGATAAGGCCAAGGTTGAGGTCGCAAAAGGGCATAGAAATCTAACTCAAGATAACGTCAAGGTTGAGGTCACAAAAGGGCATAGAAATCTACCTTAAGGTAAGGTTGAGGTCACAATAGGGCATAGAAATATACCTCAAGGTAAGGTCAAGGTTGAGGTCACAAAAGGGCATAGAAATCTACCTCAAGGTAAGGTCAAGGTTGAGGTCACAATAGGGCATAGAAATCTACCTCAAGGTAAGGTCAAGATTGAGGTCACAATAGGGCATAGAAATCTACCTCAAGGTAAGGTCAAGATTGAGGTCACAACAGGGCATAGAAATCTACCTCAGGATAAGGCCAAGGTTGAGGTCACAAAAGGGCATAGAAATCTACCTCAAGGTAAGGTTAATGTTGAGGTCACAAAGGGCATAGAAATCTAACTCAAGATAAGGTCAAGGTTGAGGTCACAATAGGGCATAGAAATCTACCTCAAGGTAAGGTCAAGGTTGAGGTCACAATAGGGCATAGAAATCTACCTCAAGCTAAGGTCAAGGTTGAGGTCACAATAGGGCATAGAAATCTACCTCAAGGTAAGGTCAAGGTTGAGGTCACAAAAGGACATAGAAATCTAACTCAAGGTAAGGTCAAGATTGAGGTCACAAAGGGCATAGAAATCTACCTCAAGGTAAGGTCAAGGTTGAGGTCACAATAGGGCATAGAAATCTACCTCAAGGTAAGGTCAAGGTTGAGGTCACAAAAGGGCATAGAAATCTACCTCAAGGTAAGGTCAAGGTTGAGGTCACAAAAGGGCATAGAAATCTAACTCAAAGTAAAGTCAAGATGGAGGTAACATAAGGACATAGAAATCTACCTTGAAGGTAAGTTCTGCTCAAGGTTGAGGTCAGGAAAGGACATAGAAATCAACCTCAGTTAATGTCAAGTTTTTGTTAAGTTTACCTCAAGCTCATAGTCTAATTTAGTAACATGCAATTTTTAATTCAGATTATTTTAGCACACTTTATCGATTTTTACTGACAATGTCTAATATTGGCAGTTGAATGTTTTTAGCTTGCACATTATTATCTACCAATAAAAATCACTTACTGGTTTTCAGCATTAAAAAGTTGCCTTTCTCACTTAATATTAAAGGTAAAAGAAAGTTTGATACAATTTTTCGTTGCACATTTGATAGTTTTATCAATTAAAGCAGACAAAAAATTTTGAGGTAATATCATAGATCATTAAAGAAACAAAATGGAAAATATGAGAAAAATGCAAAAAAGGTTAAATAAATGATGATGAAATTAAAATTAATGCAGACGATACAAATGAACATTTTGTGCCAATTTTATGTCAGTATAGAATGACGATGTTAAGATAAGAATACATGTAGTTTGGTTTTTTTTTCATAAGGAGAAAGAAAAGAAGAAGTTCTTGTTCAGCAGCAGTACCGCCAAGAAGGAGGTTGCAATTGGTGACCAGAGACTGGCTGAAGTAAGTTGTTTATGAACACATACTGCATAGTTAAATTACACCAGGATCTTTATTTCTTGGTTTTCTTTGTGCAACAATACCTCGTAAAAAAATTCTGCAGTAAACAATTCTTTTCATTTCTTTACATATATTTATATACTCTGGTTATTTTTATGATATATTTAGTGATTGCAATTATAGCGAGATTGAATCCTTCACAAATATTACCAACTAATCAAAAAATTGAACTTTTCGTTCCAGTGGATTGCCAATAAAATCAAGGAGACCATGATGAGAGGAAAATAATAACAGAAAGTTGGTTATTCTGACATTTGTGCTGTCATCTGCTGAGCAAATGAGTGCTGCCATCTTGTGAGCATACAAGTGCTGCTACCTTGTGTGATTGAGTGCTGCCACCTAGTGGGCATACCAGTGCTGCCACCTTGTGAGTGAATTTGTGCTGCTGACTGCTGATCATAATTTATGTAATTGCTACGCTGAACTATTCACTGCAAAGGCACATTATTAAAGGGAGAAAGAAATGTGCTACATCACTTATAGGTCTACGTTGAGGTGTTAATAGAATTATTTATATTTTTGTTGAGCTATGCCTTTAAAAGTGTCTTAAATTGCCAGATGATTTGTTTCTGCACATTGAAATGGACAGTTATATTAAGGAAGACATCAATGCTTCAAGAAAAATCATTTGTGTCTGTAAATACTTCAGGCAGAAGTTAACCTATCATGAAATTATCCCCTTAAAATAGGATGTCTGCTTATGTACTTGTCTGTGGCATTTAAAAGTTCAGTTCATGAAATGATTAATATAGTTGTTATATTATGGTTCGTGCATGTTTTGTGTTTTATGTTTTGTTAAATGCTATAAAAATAATGAAATCGAAGGAGAATAACTCATGCAATAAAACCAGATTTCCATGTGAAGTTTATTATTGTTGTGATGATACTGTAAATTTATCTTTTGATTTATATTAAATTTTTTTTTTTAATTCAATATACAAACTGCTCAAATCTGTTGTGTTATGTATTTCTTCAATGTAAGAAGGGGCAAATATATAGAAAATAACCCCATTTATCCAGCAGTAAGCCCTGCAGGGGTATTCTATGGCATTTCTGTTCAATTGTTAAAGATATATTATATTACCAAGCATGGGTATAAAGCAAAATAAATAGGTCAAATGCTATTATTAATTCTATCACTTTAGTAACCTGCATTTAAACATTTGCTATTTATTTTCTCCTAATTTTTAATGAGTTGGCAAGGGGCCATAGAGATAGAACCTGGAATATTTGTACGTCATCAGTTAAAAGTGCCATCCTCACTCTAACAACTTCATTAATGATTCCGTTATCCTGAAACTTTTATATATTTAAAACAATCATCTTGTTTACTACATCAAATTTCAATCACCTTTGGTCAAAAATGAGGTCACTATGAATAGACAATTTGATGGTCTCACTCTACTTATTGCATGAAGTGTGAAAAAATTATATACCTTTTACATATACATGTAGCATACATACCTAATGTAGAGAGCTTGAAGGGTGTATGTGTTTCAGATCTCGTAATCATATATGGTAGTTACTAGTTAGTGTCTATTTTGAAAGATGATGTGCTATAGTCTGTTTCAGTTTTAATGATGTGGTTATAGCTGATAAACACAATACTCATTACATAAACTACAGTCTATTTTAAAAGATTATCTATAGTCTGTTTCGGTTTTAATGGTGTGATAAGAAATTATTACTGTAACCCTCATTAGATAAGATATGATGTACTGTGGTTATATTGTTTGTAATTAAGGTTAAAGGTTACAGAATTAACTGCAGATATTTTTTACGGCCAGCACCATTTTGGGCACTTCTGTCTAAATTTTTTTAAATGACATGATTTTTTCACGACCAGCACTAACATTGTCTTGAATTTCTAAAACTGCTTCTGATATGTACATACATAAATATGTATGCTTAATTTTGTACTCAGTCATCCTCTGAGGTTTCTTAATCGATTTTCATCCTCTTTTTTAGTCTTTGCTAGTTCCATTGTATGTAAACATGTTGTTTTATTATCTAAGGTACACATGCACTAAATCCTGTATAACCTCCACACATAAATCATATGAGCACTTAACCGTTTTCGTCAATGGGGACCTCTTTGTTTATTTTTCTTTCTGTTTCTGTTTATGCTTTTTTGGTTATTTAATGGCAAATAATGAAATGTTCTGATTGTTTTTTTTTTTATATTTTGATTTATAACTATGTTACGTGCAATTTTTTATCATTATTTATTTTCTTGATATAATGTAGTTTTATTTGTGATGTTAGTCACTTTTCCTTTTAGTTGTTGTTGCTAATATATAAAAAGCTTGTATTATTATATGTAATGTCAATCGAAAAAAACAGGGTGATTTTTGATTGTCTTAACAGTTTCTTTCCGTAACTGGCAAAGTCCTGAAATCATTGCTTTCAAGTTTTAATTAAATGCCATTAAACGTAAAAGTTTGCTTGATAAACTGGAAAAGAAATATTTGTATTGCTTATGTATAAATTGTGTGATTTTAAAGGATTGCTTGATACTGACAAGTGTGTGATTGAAATATACAAAATGTCCTGAAAGGGCATAATGATATCATTGATAGAAAGAAATCAATGGCAAATTGAAAAAAAAAAAAATCCTGGCATTGATTATGACAAATTGAAGATACTCAAGAATTTGTGACCAATTTGGAATATTCACACAATCTATGGCTCTGAAAATATGCACAAGAATTTATGACAAGTTTGAAAGATATCCAATTATTGATGATGAATTGAACAATACTAGTACACAAGTATTGATGACAGATTGAAAAGATACACAAATATTGATGACAAACTGAACAGATACACAAGTGTTGATGATAAATTACACATCAAAACACAATCAATACACAAGTATTGAAGACAAATTGAACAAATACACAAGCATTGATGATGAAATAACAAAATATCAAAAAATTAACATCAAGTTGGTAAGGGCAAATGCTGTTAGAAATTGATTGTATTATTAAAACATTATTTTGTCGTCTTGTTCTTAATTGCCATGTCACATGTTTTCTTTTCATTAGGTGATTAGTTCACGGTTTCAAAAGCATTTGTCAGTACATTTCAAATTTTGGAAAAATAAAACTTTTTTTGATTTGTTTGTTCATTGATGGACAGAAATTAATGACAAATTGAACAAAGTATATACATATAAGAGTTATTTATGACAAAATGAGAAAACAAGGAGTTGACAAAAAGCACAAGAATCATGACACATCATAATAGACATTGCTAATTGAATGTGGAGGTCAGTATGTAGCCTAAACTATTGTGTCATATAAGTTTATTTTACTGCACCACACATTATATTTAAAAATGTTCGCATTTGTGTGACACAAATCATTACTAATGATAAATTTAAATGCATATTCTCTGTTAAAATAACCCCCCATTATGATGTTGGTCAGTCCTGGTCTCTATAACGACACCATATATGGTGTTAGTCCCTCCAGGTGGCCACCCTAATGACTTACGTCACCGGCAGGACCCTCCTGGTTGGACGCTTACCACTGATACTGTGATACTTGGGATAGTTTAAGTCTGGCGGACTGTTGGTTTATGTACACACGTATATGTAACATTGTGAATGTCTTAAAATACATTAAGAAAAATAAAGTGCAGAAATTAAAAGAAAAGTATTTGTTCTGTTTTTGAAATTCCAGGGACATACGTACATTTTTTTGTACTATGTACGTCCCTGAAAATACGGTGTATATTGACTTGTATCAGGGACATATATAGATCTTATTATACGTCCCTGCTTGTATTTACATTCTAATTGTTGATTCTTTATATGAACATACCAAATAAAAACAAAAAAATATTTGACAATGAAAACACTATGAATACGGTATGAAAACATTGTTTCACGTGCTGATTTCCATGCATTACAACAGTTAAATATTGATACACCTGAAAAATAGTCCCCTTTTCATTTCCGTACACCGAGCAACCAAAAGTTTCGCGGAAGTAGGTCACTACACGCAAATGCACCCTTGTATGTCAAGGTCATTCCTTTTTTTGGCTTGTAGGTGACAACTTTGAAACCATTTGGAGCTATCGATTGTGCAAAATGTTCCGTCAATAGCCTGGAAAATTCCTATTGTAATTAATCGATCATCACACTTAATCGATCATCACACTTAATCGATCATCACACTTAATCGATCATCACACTTCATCGATCATCGATCATCACACTTAATCGATCATCACACTTAATCGATCATCACACTTAAGGGTCATCTACCCGGTATATATATTTTTTCATTCATAGTTATACACGGATTTGCGCAAAACTTGTGTAACATTTCTCAAAATCATCAATGTTGACGTTATCTTCTTTGTTGTAAGATGTAACACTTAACAAAATTCAAACAAATAATAAAAGCTGGAAAATTACTATTCTATACCGTGTACCCAAGGACTGGTCTTATTTGGTTAGTTAAACAAGACAAGCGGCTTTTGCAAAATGGACAAAATTTGTGAAAGAGCAGTGATCCACTATTTACATAAAAAGGTTTAATACCTAAGGATATCCTTAATGATATGGTAGCAACACTTGGGAAAGATGCCCCTTCATATGCCACAGTGAAAAGGTGGGTGGCGGAATTTAAGCGTGGCCGACAGAGTCTTGAGGATGACCCCCCGTCCTGGAAGGCCTGTCGATGTTGCAACCCAAGAAATAGTCAATAAAGTCCATGATATTGTTATGACTGACAGACGAGTCACCGAGCGTTATATAGCCATTTGAGTTGGCATTTCACAGGAAAGAGTACATTCCATTTCGATAGAGGATCTTGCAATGAGAAAACTTTCGGCCCGATGGGTTCTAAGACTTCTGACAGCTGATCAGAAGCACACCAGGCGCACATTACCGCGTGCTAATCTTAACCTTTTTGAGGAAGATCCTGCCGACTTTTTTCAGAGATTTGTCACTATGGATGACACATGAAGCCAAACAACAATCGAATCAATGGATCCCCGGAGGCACCCTGGCTCTCCCCCGCCAAAGAAGGCATGGATTGTTCCATCAGCTGGAAAGGTTATGACCTCGGTTTTCCTGAATGCAGATGGTATTCAGCTGATACATTGTCTCCAAAAGGAACAAACAATCAATGACTCATACTATGCTTCAGTTCTGAGGCAGTTACGGGAAATATTAAACTTAAGCGCCACGGAAAGCTCACTAAAGGTGTGTTATTCTATCAGGACAATGCCCCAGTTCACAAGTCTGTCATTGCCATGGCTGCCATTCACGATTGTGGCTTTAAGTTGATTAAGCATCCGCTTTATTCACCTGATCTCGCTCCATCAGACTTTCATCTATTTCCAAAACTGAAAACAGCTATTTCAGGCACCCACTTTCATTCCGATGATGACGTCATAAATGCAGTGGATAACTTAATGGACAGTCAATTAAAGGAGTTCTATAAAAGTAGCATTGAGGCCCTTAAACACCGCTGTCAAAAGTGTAGATACTGAGAGGGATTAAGTTGAAAAATACAAATATGATAACGTCAATAATGAAAAAGACACCAATTTTGTTACTGAATTTGAAAAGGTTATTATCACAATTTTGACGGACTGTAACAATTTTTCCCAATGATTTTGATACCCTGATATGTTGTTTCTCATGATTTTGATACATTGACATGCTGAAAAAGAAAACAAATTAAGAAAAAAATTATAATCAAAAGTAAGTCACAGTGACCTGATTCTATGAATGCCAATAACCCCATGGAGAAAGTTAACAGAATCGGAAGGTGAAATTGGGTGGCACGGCGCCGCAGTTGGGTAGAACGTGAAACATGAATATGGCGGAAGATACGAGCATGAACTTTTTCGATCCAATCACAGAGATATCGAGAGTTAATTTAATCAGTCAATTTTTGCTATCGCCATAAGGAGCAGACTTTTAGCGAAGTATTAACGACTTATTGAACGTAAGGCACATTAATGACGCGAGAGGAGACGAAGAATCTTTGCTTACATTTACGCTGCAAAACACTGCGAGCTTGTGACGGCCCATTCATACTGTATTAACTTCATATGCGATAAAAAGGGTTAGTCCGGTGCCTCCAGAGTACTGCTTTGTGTCGTTTTCTCTGTTTTCTGTGTTATTGCGATGAAATAGCGATAACAAATGGGGAGGTAGATATGCGGGACAATATCGAGACCAGGAGATGGTGATCAGCGGAGAGCATACATCCAGGTCTTTATTTAACATTAGGCACAGGTAGTGTTGTTACAAGGGCGATAACGATAGGTACTAATGACAGGTGAGGCTATAGTTTGTTTTGCGAAAATGGCTGATTCTCCGGTGATCATTTATCTGTGTAAGTATATATTAAACATACAACGACGAACATATTTTTACTTGAAATCAATCAAATAACCAGTATAAGTCATGCTATTAATATAATATGGATACAATAATATGCAACTCGGAAAGGGAATTTGATACATGTAATGAAAAATAATATTCACCGTGATACACTATACAAAACTTCTAGCTCATACAGAAATGTAATAGTGTAATTACTCAAATATTGAATAGTTAAGGAATTTCCCTCAAAACGTTTTCAAGTAGATAATTGCCGCTTGACGTCAGCTCAAATAGCAAGTAGAGGTCCACCACGTTAAGATATATACTGCAAGTCACTTATATTTCGCGTAGAATCTATTTTGACATTTATACGCGAGAAGATTCAATGGCGAATGTTATTCATTCATGATAATTTGTATATGAATAACGCCTTAAGGTGGTCAAGCTATCAGTTACCAACATGACAATAGTTGCTAATCATCCGCGAATTTAAAGCCAAGTCTAGATCAGCGTTCGGGAAACCATGTATTCGAAGATATTTCTGAAGTGGTAAGTTCTTGAAATTAATTATTCGCTAAAAATTTAGGTGATTTACCGAACACTATTACGTCCACCCTTAATGATAAAGTTTTATTTCCATGTCTCCTTGTAAATGTTATTAGATTTCATGCTCATTGATTATGAAATATCCCCGTGGAGGTGATTGCTTGATTAGCAGAATGATCTCGTGCTGAAATTCTTCGTTTCTTGATTCGTTATCCTTCGGATGGCGGACAAGTTAGTGGTTACCGACATAGAAATGTTACAAGCTCATCTGTCATGTTCGAGACATCATGTATCCGTGAATATGTCTGAAGAGGTAAGTTCGCGAAGAAAATTATTCGAGGGATATAAGTGATGTACAGTAATGCATTGTGTTCTCCGGGCTCCTTTGGTGCTTGCTAAGTGTTGTCGCGATTTTCATACGCTATACTACGTCATCAAGACTCGATTTTGTTTCTCAGCCTTTATCATACTTTTCAATAGCACGCTTTATGAGTAGTACATGTAGTTTGACTTCCTAGCATGAAAGCGATTTCAAATTTGAAAAAATATACTTTCGGATATAGCCAATTCTGTTTCACTGTTATTTGTCGTCATAGTTGTCTCTTGTCATATTGTTTTCCTGGTTTTGCTACGTATTTGGTTTCCAGGTCATACAATCTTTAAATTCTTGTGTGTCCTGATTTTG